>NW_028180700.1:0-12296 GCF_964211825.1 Aythya ferina
GGAGAAACCTTAATGGGGGGGGCCCAGTACACAAGAAGGAGCAAATATTGGGGGTGGGGAGCGGGATTTTTGGGGTGGGGGGGGGATTTTTTGGGGGCTGGGGGGGATTTTTTTTAGGGGGGGAATTTTTCGTGACCCCCCCACCCCAAAATGTGGACGGGGGGGGCCCAAATCCTTAAAGGGACCACAAAAAGGAGCAAAATGGGGGGGGGGAGCGGGATTTTTGGGGCGGAGGTGGGATTTTTTGGGGCTGGGGGGGGCATTTTTTTTCGGGGGGGTATTTAGGCAAGGGGGGGGGACTTTTTCGGCCCCCCCCACCCAAAAAACCTGGAGGGGGGGGGGGCCCAAAACCTTAAAGGGACCGCAAAAAGGAGCAAAATTGGGGGGGGAGCGGGATTTTTGGGGTGGGGGGGATTTTTTTTTAGGGGGGGGATTTTTTTTTGGGGGGGGGCTTTTTTTGAGGGGGGGGGCACCCACCTGGGCACGACGCGGAGGCCGAGGCTGCGGGCGGTGCCCACCAGGGACCCCACCAGGGTCCGCAGGGACCCCCCCGGGGGGCCAGGGCCGGGTCCCCCCCCTTGGCCAGCGCCACCTCGTAGAGGTGCTTCAGGGACACCACCCCCACCTCCTCGTGACCTGGGGGGGGGCACCCATGGGTGGGGGGGGGGCACCCAAGGGTGGGGGGCACCCATGGGACCCCCCCCACAATTTTGTCCCACCCCAACCTGCAGAAAGTCCAGGAAATGGCCCCAAATCCATCCCCATTCAGCCCCCCCCCACCTCCTCGTGACCTGGGGGGGCACCCATAGGTGGGGGGGGGCACCCAAGGGTGGGGGGCACCCATGGGACCCCCCCCCACAATTTCGTCCCACCCCCACCCTGCAAAAAGTCCGGGAAATGCCCCAAAATTGCTCCCCACTGACCCCCCCCGAGCATCCCCACCTCCTCGTGACCTGGGGGGGGGGCACCCATGGGTGGGGGGGGGCACCCATGGGACCCCCCCTCTCCAATCCCGTCCCACCCCCCTACCAGAAAATCTGGGAAATGGCCCAAAATCCCTCCCCCATTGACCCCCCCTCCCAGCACCCATGGGTGCCCCCCCAGGCTGTGACCCCCCCTAAAGCCCCCCCCAACACCTCTAACCCCAAATTCCCCCCCAAAGTCCCCCCCCCAGCACCCTTGGGTGCCCCCCACACCCCCATAGGTGCCCCCCCACCCCCTCCCAGCACCCATGGGTGCTCCCCCACCCCCTTCCCCCACCCCCCCCTGCACCCATGGGTGCCCCCCCAGTCTGTGACCCTCCCCCAAAGCCCCCCCCAGCACCCATGGGTGCCCCTCCCACCCTTCCAGCACCCATGGGTGCCCCCCCCAACACCTCAAACCTCAGATTCCCCCCCCAAAGCCCCCCCAGCACCCTTGGGTGCCCCCCACCCCCCTATAGGTGCCCCCCACCCCCCCCTGCACCCATGGGTGCCCCCCCAGGCTGTGACCCCCCCCAAAGCCCCCCCCAGCACCCTTGGGTGCCCCCTCACCCCCATGGCTGCCCCCCCCCACCCCCCCTAGCACCCATGGGTGCCCCTCCCACCCTTCCAGCACCCATGGGTGCCCCCCCCAACACCTCAAACCCCAAATTCCCCCTCCTAAAGCCCCCCCCAGCACCCTTGGGTGCCCCCTTGCCCCCGTAGGTGCCCCCCACCCCCCCCAGCACCCATGGGTGCCCCCCCACCCCTTCCAGCACCCATGGGTGCCCCCCCACCCCTTCCAGCACCCATGGGTGCCCCCCCCAACACCTCAAACCCAAATTCCCCCTCCTAAAGCCCCCCCCAGCACCCTTGGGTGCCCCTTACCCCCATGGCTGCCCCCCCCCACACCCCCCCCAGCACCCATGGGTGCCCCCCCCCCCCTTACCGGGTCTGGTCGCCCCCTTCTCGATCCCGGCCACGGCCTTGAGGAAATAGGAGCTGGGGGGGGGCCCAGCTCCAGCTCGTAGCTGCGGTCGGGCTGGGGGGGGGGCGGTATTAACGGGGGGGTAATTAATTAATGGGGGGGTGTCATTAATTCTGGGGGGGGTAAAGGAGCAGGGATAGGATGGGGGGGTTAATTGGGGGGGTTAGTTAATTGGGGGGGGTATTTGGGGGGGGTAAAGGAATAGGGAGATGATGGGGGTGTTAATTAGGCGAAGTTAATTAATGGGGTGTTAATTGGGGGGGTAATTAATTGAGGTGTTAACTGGGGGGTAAAGGAATGGGGGCGTTAATTGGGGGTGATTAATTGGGGGTGATTAATTGGGGGTGATTAATTGGGGTGATTAATTGGGGGTGATTAATTGGGGGTGATTAATTGGGGGTGATTAATTGGGGGTGATTAATTGGGGGTGATTAATTGGGGGTGATTAATTGGGGGTGATTAATTGGGGGTGATTAATTGGGGGTTAAAGGAATGGGGACACAATGGGGTGCACTAATTAGGGAAAATTAATTGGGGGGTAATTAATTGGGGGGTAAAGACATGGGGACGCAATGGGAGTCATTAATGAGGGGGGCCATTAATAGGGGGGCCATTAATTAGAGGTAATTAATTGGGGGAGTCATTAATTAGGGGTAAACCTGGAGAGGGGCACTTTAATGAGGGGCTCATTAACAGCGGGGTCGTTAATGGAGAAAAGGAAGCTGTTAGTTGGGGGGCTCATTAATTAGAGGAACTCATTAATTAGGAAGGCTCATTAATTACAGAGAGGTCATTAATTAGGGAGGGGTCCCATTAACGGGAGGGGGGGTCCCGTTAACGGGGCCGTGCATGCGTGTAATTAACGGGAGGGCTTAATTAACAAGCAGGGGGGTTAATTAATTAACGGGGGGGTTAATTAACTCACCCGGACCAGCAGGCGGACGCGCAGGGGGACCCCCGGGCGCACCCCCCGCGAGCGCTGGTTGAAATCCTGGCAGAACGCAGAGATCCGGCACCCCCCGCTGGGGGGGGCTCCGGTTACCGGGGGGGGCCTCCGGTTAATGCTGACCCCCCCCGGGAACCGGCACCCCCCCCCCAGGAACCGGAGAGACCCCCCCGGGAACCGGGACCACCCCCCCCGGTAATGGGGAGACCCCCAAAGGACCCCCGGTAACCGGGACCCCCACCCCCAGGTTACCCGAGCCCCCCCCATGGGTTACCGGGACCCCCCATGGGTTACCGGGACCCCCCCCATGGGTTACCGGGACCCCCCCCATGGGTTACCGGGACCCCCCCCCAGTTACTTGAGCCCCCCCCAGGGGTTACCGGGACCCCCCCCGGTAACCGGAGAGACCCCCAAAGGCCCCCCCCGGTAACCGGGACCCCCCCAGGTTACCCGAGCCCCCCCCAGGGGTTACTGGGACCCCTCCCCAATTACTGGAGCCCCCCCCCGGTGTTACCGGGACCCCCCCAGGTTACCGGAGACCCCCCCCCACACACCCCCGGTTACCGCGACCCACCCCAGGGTCACCGAAGCCCCCTCCCCAGCTATCGAGACCCCCCCCCCAGGACCCTCCCGTTACCGGAGCCCCCCCCGGGGTTACCGGAGACCCCCCCACAGAGCCCCCCAGTTACCGGGACCCCCCCCAGGTTACTGGGGCCCCTCCCCCGGTGACTGGGACCCCCCCCCGTTACCGGAGTCCCCCTCCCCCATTACTAGAGACCGCCCCCGGTTACCGGAGACCCCCCCCCAGTTACCGGAACCCCCCCCCCCGGGGTCACCGAAGCCCCCCCCAGGTTACCGGAGCCCCCCCCCGGTTACCGGGATCCCCCCTCAGTTACCGGAGCCCTCCCCCCAGTTACCGGGACCCCCCCCCACCATGACCGGGACCCCCCTCAGTTACCGGGACCCCCCCCGGGGTCACCGAAGCCCCCCCCGGTTACCGGAGACCCCCCCCGGGGTTACCGGGCCCCCCCCCCTCCGCTTTCTCCCCCCCCACCTGTCCCAAAATCGGCCCCAGCGGCGGCCCCGGCGCCGCCCCCCCCGCGGGGATCTGGAACCGGAGCGGCCTCGGCTCGGGCCCGGGCCCGGCCCCGGGGCCCCCCCGCGCCCCCCGCACCGAGCGGGCCGCACGCGCCGCCCGCGACATGGCGGCTTCGCCACGTGACGCCCGGCCCCCGTCACGTGGTGCCGGAGTTCCCGCGTCACGTGGTGCCGCCGCCGCCTCCCCGCCCTCGTCACGTGACACCGCCCGCCTCCCGCCCCCCGACTTCCTTATAAGGCCGGGGTTCCCCTCCGCTCCTTATAAGGTAAGGCGCGGGCGGGGAGAGCCCCGGCCGTGATGTAATTGCCCATATATGGGCATGCGGCGCTGCCGCAGCGCCGGGGATGCCCCGCGGCCGCCCCCGGAGGGGGGGGGGAGGGGAAATAAAGAGGGGGGGGGAGGGAAAAAAAAGGGGGGGGGGGCTCCGAGATCGGGGTCCCACGGGCCCCGTGACCCCCCCGGGGCTCCCCCAATGCCCCCCCCAGTCCCCAAAGCCCCCCCAGTGCCCCCCCCCAAACCCCAAAGCCCCCCCCCCGTTGCCCCCCCCCCCAATTCCCCCCCCCCCCCCGGGTCCTCAAAGCCCCCCCCACGCCCCTAACCCCCCCCCCTGCCCCCCCCCGTGCCCCCCCGGCCCCAAATTCCCCCCCCCAAAGCCCCCCCATGTCCCCCTCCGGCCCCAAAGCCCCCTCCCCGTTGCCCCCAATTCCCCCCCCCCCGCATTCCCCCCGTATCCTAAATGCCCCCCCCGCGCCCCTCCCACCCCCCAGGTCCTAAAAGCCCCCCCCGTGCCCCCCCCAAACCCCAAAGCCCCCTCCCCGTTGCCCCCAATTCCCCCCCCCCGCATCCCCCCCTATCCTAAATGCCCCCCCCGCGCCCCCCCCACCCCCAATTCCCCCCCCCGAAGCCCCCCCATGCCCCCCCCCCCCAATTCCCCCCTGACCCCCCCCTAATTCCCCCTGACCCCCCCCCAAAGCCCCCCAACCCCCCCCCCAAATCGCCCCCCCCCCCCAGCAGAGGCCACGCTCAGGTTTTATTTTTTTTTTGGGGGGGGGCTCAGGATTTATTCCCCCCCCGCGCCCCCCCCCGGCCCCGCCGCGCCTCCCGCAGCCGCTGCAGCACCTCCTGCCGGGAGCCGGCCCTGGGGGGGGGGGGAGGGGGGGAAAAAACAGGGGGGGGGGTCAGGGGGGGAGGTGCTGGCACCCATGGGACCCCCCCAGCACCCATGGGAGCCCCCCCGCACCCAAAGACCCCCCCCGGCACCCGTGGGACCCAGGGACCCCCCCCAACCCCTGTGCCCCCCCCCCCCAGTATCTGTTTCCCTCCCAGTTCTCCACCCCCCAGCACCCATGGGACCCCCCCCCCAGCACCCATAGGACCCCCCCCAGCACCCAAAGGACCCCCCAAACCCATGGGACCCCCCCCCCAGCACCCATGGGACCCCCCCTACCCATGGGACCCCCGCACCCATAGGACCCCCCCAGCACCCATGGACCCCCCCCCGAGCACCCCTGAGCCCCCCCCAGCACCCATAGGACCCCCCCATAGTCCCCCCCCGCACCCATGGGACCCTCCCATCACCCATGCCCCCCCCCGAGCACCCCTGGGACCCCCCAAGCACCCCACCACCCATGGGACACCCTCAGTCCCCCCCCAGTCCCCATGCTCCCCCCCCCAAGCACCCATGGGACCCCCCCAGCACCCAAGGGACCCCCCCAGCACCCAAGGGACCCCCCAGCACCCATAGGACCCCCCCACCCCCATACTCCCCCTCCCAGCACCCATGGGACACCCCCCCAGGACCCCCTCAGCACCCATAGGACCGCCCCCCCCAGCACCCATGGGACCCCCCAGCACCCATAGGACCCCCCGAACACCCATGGGACCCCCCCCAGCACCTACAGGACCCCCCCAGCACCCATAGGACCCCCCCCACCCCCCATACTCCCCCCCCAGGACCCCCCAGCAACCCCAGGACCCCCTCAGCACCCATGGGACCCCCCCAGCACCCAAAGGACCCCTCCAGCACCCAAGGGACCCCCCAGCACCCATAGGACCCCCCCCACCCCCCATACTCCCCCCCCGAGCACCCATGGCCCCCCCCGCACCCCCACCACCCATGGGACCCCCCCCAGCACCCATGGGACCCCCCCCAGCACCCATTAACCCCCCTCCGCACCCATTAACACCCCCCCAACCCCCATACTCCCCCCCCCCAGCACCCATGGGACCCCCCCAGCACCCAAGGGACCCCCCAGCACCCATAGGACCCCCCCACCCCCATACTCCCCCTCCCAGCACCCATGGGACACCCCCCCAGGACCCCCTCAGCACCCATAGGACCCCCCCCCCAGCACCCATGGGACCCCCCAGCACCTATGGGACCCCCCCAGCACCCATAGGACCCGCCCCACCCCCCATACTCCCCCCCCAGGACCCCCCAGCACCCATGGGACCCCCCCAGCACCCATAGGACCCCCCCCCACCCCCCATACTCCCCCCCCAGGACCCCCCAGCAACCCCAGGACCCCCTCAGCACCCATGGGACCCCCCCAGCACCCATGGGACCCCCCCCAGCACCCAAGGGCCCCCCGCACCGCGCCCGGCTCCTCTCGTAGGCGGCCGTCAGGGCCCGGTCCCGCTCGTCCATGAAGGCGCTGTGCGCGCCCGCCACGTACCTGGGGGGAACTGGTTTGGACTGGGAGCACTGGGAGGGGCTGGGGGGGTTGGGAGGGGCTGCTGGGGGGGCACCCGGTGATACTGGGTTGGACTGGGATGGACTGGGAGGGACTGGGAGCACTGGGAGGGACTGAGGAGACTTGCAGTATGTGCATCCAATGATACTGGTTTATACTGGGAACTGGGAGCACTAGAAAGGGCTGGAGGGGGCTGCTGGGGGGTACCCGGTGATACTGGGTTGGACTGGGAGCACTGGGAGGGTCTGGGGGGGGGCTGTGTGGCCACTCAGTGATACTGGGATGGACTGGTTTGTACTGGGACCATACTGGATACGCTGGGGGCCCCCCCCGACCCCCCACCCATGGGTGCCCCCCCATTGATCTCCCCCCATTACTCCCTCCCACCCCCATGGGTGCCCACCTTTCACCCATGGGTGCCCCCCCCGACCCCCCGGACCCCCCCCTGCACCCTTGGGTGCCCCCCACCCCTGGGTGCTCCCCCCCCCACCCATGGGTGCCCCCCCGACCCCCCGGACCCCCCCCTGCACCCTTGGGTGCCCCCCACCCCTGGGTGCTCCCCCCCCAGCCCCCATGGGTGCCCCCCCCCGACCCCCCGGACCCCCCCCCTGCACCCTTGGGTGCCCCCCACCCCTGGGTGCCCCCCATTGATCTTCCCCCCATTACTCCCCCCCCACCCATGGGTGCCCCCCCCAGATCCCCTCCGCCCCCCCCCAGCCCCCATGGGTGCCCCCCCCCCGACCCCCCCCTGCACCCTTGGGTGCCCCCCCACCCCTGGGTGCCCCCCCCCACCCTTGGGTGCCCCCCCCCGAACCCCCGGACCCCCCCCCGCACCCTTGGGTGCCCCCCACCCCTGGGTGCCCCCCCCCACCCTTGGGTGCCCCCCCACCTGTATGCCAGCGCGTGCCCGGCAGCCCCCCAGTGCGGCCAGCAGCAGGCAGAGCCCCAGCACCCGGCGCCGCTGGGGGGGGGCGGGGGGGGGCCCGGGGGGGCGGAACTGGGACCAGTACCGGGCGTTGGGGGGGGAACTGGGAGGGGGGGAGGGGGCGTGAGGGACCCCCCCACGAAGCCCCGAGAGCCCCCCAAGACCCTCCCGGCCCCCCCCCCAGCCCCATTAAATCCCCCCTGGACCCCCCCAAAACTCCCCAAATCCATTGACCCCCCCCCAAAACCCCCAGGACCCCCCCAGCCCCATTAAACCCCCCAAAACCCCCCAGGACCCCCCCCAGGACCCCCCCCACGACCACCCCAGCCCCATTAAACCCCCCCAGAGCCCCCCAAGACCCCCCAGGACCCCCCCAGCCCCATTAAACCCCCAGGACCCCCCCCAAGACCCCCCCAAGACCCCCCCGGACCCCCCCAGCCCCATTAAACCCCCCCCAGAGCCCCCCCAAACTCTCCAAGGACCCCCCCAAGAAGCCCCAGGACCCCCCTCCGGCGACCCCCAACCCCATTAAACCCCCCCAAAGCCCCCAAGACCCCCCGGCCCCATTAAACCCCCCCCAGGACCCCCCCCAAGACCCCCCAGGACCCCCCAGCCCCATAAAACCCCCCCAACACCCCCCCGGGCCCCCCCAAGACCCCCCAAAGACCCCCCACCCTCATTAAACCCCCCCAGGACCCCCCCAAGACCCCCCCCACCCCCATTAAATCCCCCCAGAACCCCCCCAAAACCCCCCAGACCCCCCCCAAGACCCCCCAGAGACCCCCCCAACCCCATTAACCCCCCCCAGGACCCCCCCAGCCCCATTAAACCCCCCAGGACCCCCCCCAAGACCCCCCAGGACCCCCCCAACCCCATTAACCCCCCCAAAGCCCCCCAAAACCCGCCCGGACCCCCCCCCGGCTCCCCCCAGCCCCATTAAATCCCCCCAAGACCCCCCGGCCCCCCAACCCACTAACCGCCGGCCCCCCCACCCCACAACCCCCGCCCCGACCCCCCCAGCCCCATTAACCCCCCCCGGAGCCCCCCAGCCCCCCCCAAGACCCCCCCCGGACCCCCCCCAGCCCCATTAAACCCCCCAAAACCCCCCAGGACCCCCCCCCAGGACCCCCCCAGCCCCATTAAACCCCCCCAGGACCCCCCCAAGACCCCCCAGAACCCCCCCACCCCCATTAAACCCCCCCCATGACACCCCCAGGACCCCCCCAGCCTCCCCCCAAGACCCCCCCCCCCCCAATTACCTTTTCGGGGGGGCAGCTCCGGCTTTGGCGCTGCGGGGGGGGGTCCCGGGGGGGGGGGCTCTCCCCGTGGGGGGGGGTCTCCCCCTGGGGGGGGGTCTCCCCGCGGGGGGGGGGGGGCGCCGCAGGGCCCCGTAGGCCTCGGCCAGGAGCTGGAAGCGGCCGTGGCGGGAGGGGTCGGAGGGGTCCCCGTCGGGGTGCACCTGGGGGGGGGGGGCCCCAAAAATTAAGGGGGGGGGTCCCCGAAATCGGGGGGGGTCCAAAAATAAAGGGGGGGGGTCTAAAAATAAAGGGGGGGCAAATGGGGGGGGCCGGGACCCCAAAACATGAGGGAGATCCAAAGGGGACCCCAAAAATTAGGGGGGGTCCCAAAATCAAGGGGGGGGTCCCCGAAATTGGGGGGGGGTCTAAAAATAAAGGGAGGGGTCTAAAAAGAAAGGGGGGGGCAAATGGGGGGGGCTGGGACCCCAAAAATGAGGGAGAAACACAAAAATAGGGGGAGGGGACCCCAAAAGGGGGGGGGCCAAAAATTGGGGGGGGGGGCACAAAAATCAAGGGGGGGGTCCCCGGAATCGGGGGGGGTCTAAAAATAAAGGGGGGGTCCGAAAAGAAAGGGGGGGGGAAATGGGGGGGGCTGGGACCCCCAAAAATGAGGGAAATCCCAAAGGGGACCCCAAAAATTGGGGGGGAGGCACAAAAGGGGGGGCACAAAAATTGGGGGGGGGCCAAAAATCAAGGGGGGGGGTCCAAAAGGGGGGGGGGGGCTACAAAAATAATGGGGGGGGTTGGGGGGGGTCCTGGACCCCAAAAATAGGGGGAGGGGACCCCAAAAGCACCCAGGGGCCCTGCTCCCAGTGCCTCCCAGTCCCTCCCAGTGCCCCCAGTGCTCCCCCAACCCCCTCCCAGTGCCCCCCCAGTCCCCTCCCAGTGCCTCCCAGTGCTCCCGGTGCCCCCCCAGTCTCCCCCAACCCCCTTCCAGTCCCCTCCCAGTCCCTCCCAGTGCTCCCAGTGCCCCCCAATCCCCTTCCAGTGTTTCCCAGTGACCCCCCAGCACCCTCCCAGTGTCCCCCAGCCCATCCCAGTGCCCCCCAATCCCCTCCCAGTCCCTCCCAGTCCCTCCCAGTTCCTCCCAGTGCTCCCAGTGTCCCCCCAGCCCCCCCAACCCCTCCCAGTGCCCCCCAGCCCCTCCCAGACCCCTCCCAGTGTCCCCCAATACCTTCCCAATCCCTCCCAGTGCCCCCCAGTCCCTCCCAGTGCTTCCCAGTGACCCCCCAATCCCCTCCCAGTGCCCCCCAGTCCCCCTTCCAGTGCCCCCCAGTCCCTCCCAGTGCCTCCCAGTGACACCCCAGTCCCCTCCCAATGCCCTCCCAGTGCCCCCCAGTCCCCTCCCAGTGCCCCCCAGTCCCCTCCCAGTGACCCCCCAGTTCCCTCCCAGTCCCCTCCCAGTTCCCCCAGTCCGTCCCAGTCCGTCCCAGTGCCCCCCAGTCCCCTCCCAGTGCCTCCCAGTGCTCCCAGTGCCTCCCAGTGACCCCCAATCCCCTCCAATGACCTCCCAGTGCCCCAGTCCCCTCCCAGTGCCCCCCAGTCCCCTTCCAGTCCCCTCCCAGTCCCCTCCCAGTTCCCCCAGTGCCTCCCAGTGCTCCAGTGCCCACCTCCTTGCAGCGCTGCAGGAAGGCCGCCCGGATCTGCTGGGGGGTGGCTCCGGGCGGGACCCCCAAAACCTGGTAGGGGTCCGGGGGGGGCCCCCTGGGGGGGGGGGGGGGACACACCGAGAGGTCACGTGACGGGGGCAGGGTCACGTGAGGGGGGGGCTGGGGTCACGTGACGGGGGCTCACCGCGTGCAGAACCAGCGGCGGGGCAGCATGGCGACGTCAGGGCCGCATGGGGGCCTAATTAGGGGCTAATTAGGGTTAATTAGTGCTAATTAGGGATCCGCTGGAGATGATCAGGGGTTAACGGGCATTGGTTGGTATTAACTTGGGGTTAATTGGTGTAAATTAAGGGGTTAAGTGGTGTTAATTGGCGTTAATGGGTGTTAATTCATGTTAATTGGTGCTAATTAGGGCTTATTAGGGATCAATTGCTTTTCCTGAGGGGTAATTAATGGTGATTAGGAGTTATTTTGTGTTAATTAGGCGCTAAATAGGGGTTAGTCGTTGTTAATTAGGGGTTGGTCAGTGTTAATTAGGGGTTAATTCCTGTTAAAAGAGATTAATTAGTGTTCAAGGAGTTAATGAATTGTGTTTAAGGGGTTAATGGGTTAATTGGTGTTACTTGTGGGAGTTGATTCTTTAATTAGAGCTAATCAGTATTAATTGAGTTGGTGTTAATTAGGCATTTGTTAGTGTTAAAAGTGTTAGAGTCTAATTAGTATTAATTAGTATGGATTAAAGTTTCATTGGTGTCAATTAAGGCTTAGTTGGGGTTAGATCATGCCTAATTTAACCATTAAGGTTTAATCAGGGTCAACTGAGGTTAATTGGAGTTAATTGCAGCTTACTTAGGGTTAGTTAAGGCTTAATTAACACCTCATTAACGCTTAATTAGCCCCCAGGTGATGCTTTCCTTGCCGGAGTCCAGCAGGAGGGGAACCTGTAAGGGAGAGAAAGGCCAATTAATGCTAATTAACACTAATTAACGCAAAACAATGTTAATTTGGGACCAATTACCCCGAATTACCCGCCTAAGCTAATTGCTCTCGGCACTAATTGCGCCCTTAATGACTCCCGCGGTGACCCACGGGTAATTAAGGCGGGGCCGGAAGCTCGTTAACGGCCCCGGTTAATTGGCAGCCGCTTGGCGGGGCTGCACAAACCCCGCCCACCGCCTCCAGGCCCCGCCCACCGCCTTCAAGCCCCGCCCACCGCCTCCAGGCCCCGCCCACCGCCTCCAGGCCGCACCCATTGCCGACGAACTATGCTCAGGCCCCGCCCACCGCCCGCAAGCCCCGCCCATTATCAACAGACCACGCCCATACCCACACTCCCCTAGGCCACGCCCCCACCGCGCTCCCGCTCAAACCTTAACCCCGCCCACCCGTTTCATGGCCACGCCCCCTGAGCCCCGCCCCCTACGAGGCCCCGCCTCTTCTGCAACCCCCTCCGGCCCCTCCCCTGGCTCCGCCCCGCGCCGCTTGCCCTCCGCTGATTGGCCTTATGCCTTATGCTAATGAGATGCTAATGAGCCCCGCGGGGGGGGGGGGGGGGCGGGGGGCTCCGTTACCATGGGAACCCCGCGCCGGGCCCGGCCGCTCGCCGCCACCTTCCGCTTCCGTGTCCGGGAAGCACTTCCGGTCACGTGCCTAGCCCTCAATTTCCGGCCACGCCTCCTCCGTTCGCCCCGCCTGATTGGCGGTGGAGGTCACGTGGGGGGGGGGGTGGGAACGGCGAAGGTCACGTGGCGGCGAGCGGGAGCGGTGCGGAGGTGGGG
>NW_028180699.1:0-12085 GCF_964211825.1 Aythya ferina
GGGGAGGGGGGGGGGGGAACGGGGAAAGGGGGGGGTGTGAGGAGATGGAGGCCGGGGGGGGCGTGGCCGCGCTTGGCGGGGAAGGGACGCGATTGGTTGGTGGAGGAGGGGGCGGGGCCGGGGCGGGGGGAGGGGGGAGGAGGTTTGGGGGTGCGGGGGGGGAATTGGGGGGGGGGAGGGGGTTGGGACCCCCCCGTGGACCCGAAATTTGGGGAGTGAGTGGGGGGGGGGGGAGGTGTGGGGGAAGGAATGGGGGGGGAATTTTGGGGTGCCCCTGGGGTCATTTGGGGTCTCCTGCAGGATTTTAGGGTTCTGTGCACTTTTTGGGGGCCTCCTGGGGGTGTTTGGGGTCCCGTAGAGATTTTTAGGATTCTTCACAGTTTTCTAGGGTTTCTTGTGTTTTTTGGGGTCTCCTGCAGATTTTTAGGGCTTCCTGCAGGTTTTGGGGATCTCCTGTGGGTTTTTGTGGGTGTCCTGTGGGTTGTTAGGGCTCTCCGCAGTTTTTCCCGTTTCCAGTGGTTTTGGGGGGTCTCCTGTAGAATTTTGTGTTTTCTTTGCAGTTTTGGGGGGGTCTCCCACAGGTTTTAGGGGTCTCCTGCAGATTTTCAGGCTTTTATGCACATTTGGGTGTTTCTTATGCTTTTTTGGGGGGGTCTGCTCTGGTTTTTCGGGCTTCTTGCAGCTTTTCTGGGCTTTTCTGTGTTTGTTTTGGGGGGTCTCCTGCAGATTTTTAGGGCTCCCTGTGTCTTTTTTGGTTGTTTTTATAGTTTTTAGGGTCTCCTATAGGTTTGTTTGGGGGTTTTCCGCAGAATTTTAGGGTTTTCTGTGGCTTTTTATTTCTTCTTGTGTTTTCTGGGGTCTCTCATGGGTTTCTTTTGGAGGGTTCTCTTGCAGCTTTTTAGTTTTTTTTTTGCAGTTTTTGGCATTTCTTGCAGGATTTTAGGGGTCTCCTGCAGATTTTTAGGGCTCCCTGTGGCTTTTTAGGTTGTTTTTATAGTTTTTAGGGTCTCTCATGTTTTTTGGGGGGGTCCCCTGCAGATTTTTAGGGCTCCCTGTGGCTTTTTAATTCTTCCTGCATTTTTTGTGGTCTCCCACGGGTTTATTCGGGGCGTTCCTCGCACCTTTTTCGCATCCCTTCCCCATTTTGCCCTTTCCAGTGTTTTTTTGGGCACCCCTTGCTCCTTTCTGACCCCCCCATCTCCCGTTTTCCCCCCCAGCCCCCCAGCATGGCGGAGAACGACGTGGACAACGAGCTGCTGGACTACGAGGACGATGAGGTGGAGAACGCGGCGGGGGGCGACGGGGCCGAGGGCCCCCCCAAGAAGGACGTGAAGGGCTCCTACGTCTCCATCCACAGCTCTGGCTTCCGCGACTTCCTCCTCAAGCCCGAGCTGCTCCGAGCCATCGTGGACTGCGGGCTTTGAGCACCCCTCCGAAGGTGGGGGGGCTTTAGGGGGTCCTGGGGGGCTTTTTGGGGTCCCTACGGGGTCCTGGGGGGCCCAAGGGGGCGTCTGGGGGGCCCAAAAAGTGTCCTGGGGTCTTTCAGGGGCACTGTAAGCTCTCCAGTGAGGGTTTTGGGGGTTCTGGGTGGCTTTTGGGGGGTCCTGGGGGGCTTTGGGGGCTTTTAGGAGTCCTGGGGGCTTTTTGGGGGCTCTTCGGGGTCTCAGGGGGCTCTGTGGGGTCTTTTTGGAGCCTTGGGGGCTTTTTGTGCTCCAGGGGAGCTCTTTGGGGTCTCCCTGTGCCCTGGGGGGGCTCTTTGGGTTCCCGAGGTAGCTCTGGGGGAGCTTTTTGGAGCTTTCCGGAGCTTTTTGGGTCTCCCTGTTCCCATGGGTGTCTCCCCATGCCCCGGGGGTCTCCGTGGGGTGTCTGCGGGGGGGTGTCCGTGTGCGTGGGGGCGCTGACCCCCCCGTGTCGCCCCGCAGTGCAGCACGAGTGCATCCCGCAGGCCATCCTGGGCATGGACGTGCTGTGCCAGGCCAAGTCGGGCATGGGCAAGACGGCCGTCTTCGTGCTGGCCACGCTGCAGCAGCTCGAGCCCGTCACGGGGCAGGTGAGGCCTCGGGGGGGCGGCTTTTAACCCCGGGGGGGGGCTTGGGGGCCGGCGCTGACCCCCCCCTGCCGCAGGTGTCGGTGCTGGTGATGTGCCACACGCGGGAGCTGGCCTTCCAGATCAGCAAGGAGTACGAGCGCTTCTCCAAGTACATGCCCAGCGTCAAGGTGCGGGGCTGGGGGGCTTTGGGGGGGACCTGGGGGGTTCTGAGGGGGTCTGGGGGGGGCCTGAGGGGTCCTGAGGGGGTTTGGGGGGGGCCTGAGGTGGTTTGGGGGGAGCCTGGGGGGATATTTCTGGGGCCTGGGGTCTTTAGGGGGGCCTGGGGGGGTTTAGAGGAGCTTTTGGGGGGCATTGTGGGGTCCTGGGGGTCTCTGGGGGGATCCTGAGTGATTTTGGGGGGGGGTCCTGAGGTGTTTTGGGGACTCCCAATTCCCTCAGGTGCTCCCGTTGCACCGAGGGTTCCCCCTGAGGGGGTTCCAGGAGGGGAATTGGGGGCTGTGGGGGGGTTTCTTTGCCGGGGGGGGGTCTCTGTGGGGTCCTGAGTGATTATAGGGTATTTTGGGGGGGGTCCTGAGGGATTTTTGGGGGTTCAGGTGTGTTTTGGGGACTCTCAATTCCCTCAGGTGCTCCCGTTGCACCGCGGGATCTCCCTGAGGGGGTTCCAGGAGGGGAATTGGGGGCTGTGGGGGGGTCTTTGTGGGGTCCTGAGTGATTATAGGGTATTTTGGGGGGGGTCCTGAGGTATTTTGGGGGGGGATTCTGGTGTGTTTTGGGGCCCCACGGTGCCCTCGGGTGCTCCTGTTGTGCCGCGGGATCTCCTGGGGGTGGTTTTGGGAGGGGAATTGGGGGCTGTGGGGGGGTCTCTTTGCCGGGGGGGGGTCTGTGTGGGGTCCTGACGCCCCCCCCCGCAGGTGGCGGTGTTTTTCGGGGGGCTGGCGGTGAAGAAGGACGAGGAGGTGCTGAAGAAGAACTGCCCCCACATCGTGGTGGGCACCCCGGGCCGCATCCTGGCGCTGGCCAGGAACAAGAGCCTGAACCTGAAGCACATCAAGCACTTCATCCTGGACGAGTGCGACAAGATGCTGGAGCAGCTGGGTACGGGGCGGGGGGCGTTTGGGGGGGCTGGGGGCATTTTGGGGGGGGCTGGGGGGCATTTGGGGGACATTGGGGGTCATTTTGGGGGGTTTGAGGGGGCCTTGGGGGCGTCTTGGGGGGCTTTGGGGGCATCTTGGGGTCATTTGGGGGAGTTTGAGGGTGTATTAGGGGGTCTTGGGGGGCTTTGGGGGCATCTGGAGGGGACTTGGGGGGGTTGGGGTCATTTTGGGGCCGTTTCGGGGCATTTTGGGGCTGTTTCTGGTCCTTTTTGGCCGTTTTGTGACACTGCTGATGCTGCCCCACAGACATGCAGTGGGACGTGCAGGAGATTTGGGGTTTTGCGGCGTTTCAGGGGCATTTTGTGGCCGTTTTGTGGCATTTTTGCATCGTTTTGGATCATTTTGGGTGTCCTTTTGTGGGTTTTGGGGCTGTTTTGGGGCATTTTGGGTGCCCTTTTGTGGGTTTTGGGGCCGTTTCGGGTCCTTTTGGGCCATTTCGGGCGCTGCTGACGCTGCCCCGCAGACATGCAGCGGGACATGCAGGAGATTTGGGGTTTTGGGGCTGTTTTGGGGCCGTTTTGTGCTGTTTTGGGGCATCTTGGGGCATTCTTGGGTCGTTTTGGGGCATTTTGGGTGTTCTCTTGTGGGTTTTGGGGCCGTTTCGGGTCCTTTTGGGCCGTTTCGGGCGCTGCTGACGCTGCCCCGCAGACATGCGGCGGGACGTGCAGGAGATTTTCCGCATGACGCCGCACGAGAAGCAGGTGATGATGTTCAGCGCCACGCTCAGCAAGGAGATCCGCCCCGTCTGCCGCAAGTTCATGCAGGACGTGAGCACTGCGACCCCCCCAAAATTCCTGACCCCCCCCCCCAAATCCCTCACACCCCCCAAAAAAATTCCTGACCCCCCCCGACCCCCAAATCCCTGCCCCCCCTTTCTCCTCCTCCTCCCCGGCACAAGGAGACAGAGGCAAGGGACCCCCAGAACCCCCCAGACCCCTCCTGTGCCCCCCCCGAGTGCCTCCCCAAATTCCTGACCCCCCCCCCAAATTCCTCACCCCCCTATAAGTAAGGGCAGAGCCTTATTTATAGGGTTGGCTCCTCGCTATGGGGCAGGGCCTTATTTATAAGGCAGAGCTTTTCCTATGGGGTAGATTTCTGTGGGGCGGGCTCCCCGCTATGGGGCAGAGCCTTAGTTATGGGGCAGGGCCTTTTTATAGGGCAGAACCTTACTTATGGGGCAGATTTCTCACTATGGGTAGGGCCTTTTCTATGGGGAGGCTCCTTACTTATGGGGCAGGCTTCTCACTATGGGGCAGAGCCTTTCCTATGGGGCAGATCTCTATGGGGTGGGCTCCCCACTATGGGGTAGGGCCTTTCCTATGGGGCAGAACCTTACTTATGGGGCAGGGTCTTACTTATAGGACAGGTTTCTTCCTATGGGGCAGATCCCTGTGGGGCGGGCTCCCCGCTATGGGGCAGGCTCCCCGCTATGGGGCCGTCCCGCCGTGGGGCTGACCCCTTTCTCCCCCCCCCAGCCCATGGAGATCTTCGTGGACGACGAGACGAAGCTGACGCTGCACGGGCTGCAGCAGTACTACGTCAAGCTGAAGGACAACGAGAAGAACCGCAAGCTCTTCGACCTGCTCGACGTCCTCGAGTTCAACCAGGTCCGGGGGGGCCGATTTGGGGTGGGGGGGGCTCCATTTTGGGGAGAAAACCCCTCATTTCGGAGCAAATCACCCCTCGTTCAGCAGGCCTGCGCTGTGTCTGTGTCTGGGCGCTCCCTGCGTGTTCTGGGGGGGTTGAGTGTTTTGGGGGGGTCTCCCGGTGTTGTGGGGGGGTCCTCGCCCTGCTTTTGCCCAATTTTGACCCAATTTTGGCCCCCCCAGGTGGTGATTTTCGTCAAGTCGGTGCAGCGCTGCATCGCGCTGGCGCAGCTGCTGGTGGAGCAGAACTTCCCCGCCATCGCCATCCACCGCGGCATGCCGCAGGAGGAGCGGTAAGGGGGGGGGGCACCTCGTTTTGGGGGGGTTTGGGGGGCTTTTGGGTTGTTCTGGAGGGTCCTGGGGGGCTGTGGGGCTGGTTTAGGGTGTTTTGGGGCCAGTTTGGGGCATTTTGGGTGTGTTTTTGGGCCATTCACTGCAGCATGCCACAGGAGGAGCGGCAAGGAGGGGGGAGCGCCTCATTTTGGGGGCATCTTGGGGGCTTTGGGGTTGTTTTGTTGGGTCCTGGGAGGCTGTGGGGCTGGTTTGGGGGCGGTTTTGGGCCATTATGTGGTTTCCATGGGCAGTTTAGGGCTGTTTGGGGGTGGTTTGGGGGCATTTTGGGGCGGTTTTGGGGCATTTCGGGGTTTCCATTGGTGTTTTGGGGGCGTTTTGGGGTGGTTCTGGGGCATTTTGGGGTTTCTATTGATGTTTTTGTTGCATTTTGGGGTTTCCATTGGTGTTTTTGGGCCGTTTGGGTGCATTTTGGGGCCATTTTTGTGCCACCCACCACACCATACCCCAGAACGAGCACTAACAAAGCAGGAACGTGCCCTTTTGGGGTGATCCGGGAGCCGATTTAGGTTCCACCCCCCCAACTTTCCGCGCCCCCCCCCAGGCTGTCCCGCTACCAGCAGTTTAAGGACTTCCAGCGCCGCATCCTGGTGGCCACCAACCTGTTCGGCCGCGGCATGGACATCGAGCGCGTCAACATCGCCTTCAACTACGACATGCCCGAGGACTCCGACACCTACCTGCACCGGGTACGGCCCCCCCCGCGCCTCCTCACCCCCCCCCAGAGCTCGTTAGCATCCCCGCTAATTGCCGTGCCCCCCCCAGGTGGCGCGGGCCGGGCGTTTCGGCACCAAGGGGCTGGCCATCACCTTCGTGTCGGACGAGAACGACGCCAAGATCCTCAACGACGTGCAGGACCGCTTCGAGGTCAACATCAGCGAGCTGCCCGACGAGATCGACATCTCCTCCTACAGTCAGTGGGGCGGGGGGGCTTTTGGGGGGGGGTCTGGGGGTGGTTTGGGGGGGTTTGGGGGGGTTTGGGGGGGCTTTGGGGGGCTGGGGGCGGTTTGGGGGCACTTGGGGGTTTTTTGAGGGTCGTTTTGGGGCTCTGCAGGGCGCTTTTGGGGCTTTGAGGGGTGGTTTCTGAGCTTGTGGAGGCTGGGGGTGGTTTCTGGGGGGCTTTGGGGGGTTTTGGGGAACTTTGGGCTGGTTTGGGGGATCTGGGGGTGGTTTTTGAGGGGCTGGGGGTGGTTCTGGGGCACTTTGGGGCTTTTTGGGGGCCATTCTGGGGCTCTGCAGGGTGGTTTCTGAGCTCTTTGGGAGCCCTGGGGGTGTTTTTGGGGCGTTGGGGATGTTTTTGGGGGCCTTTAGGCTTTTTAGGGGGGCTGGGGGCGGTCTGGGGGACTTTGGGCTTTTTTGGGGGCCATTTTGGGGCTCTGTGGGGTGGTTTTGGGGCTTTCTGGGCTCGTGTTGGGACTTTTAGGGGCTTGGGTTTGTTTTGGGTGCTTTTTGGGGCTCTTTGGGGCTCTCTGGTCTGATTTTGTTGCTGTTTGGGCTGGTTTTGGTGCTTTTCGGGGCTGTCTCACCCTTTTTTCCCGTTTTTTCCCCATTTTCCCCCAGTCGAGCAGACCCGATAAGGCCCCGTCGCCGCCGCCGCCTCCTCGCCCCCAGCTCTGCGGCCGCCCCCCCCCAGGAGCTGCTTTTGGGTTATTTTGGGGGGGGGGGGAGGGGAGGGGAAGGAAACAAAGGAGGGGGGGGGGACACAAAACCCCCCCGGGGGGCACCCCTGTGGGAGCCGGGGGCTTTTATAGAAAAACGGCCTGAAAAGACAAAAAAAAAGGAAAAAAAGGAAAAAAAAGGGGGCGGGGCCGCCCCTCCCCCTGCTGGGGGCAGCCCGGGGGGGTCCGGCCCCTCCCCCACCCCCCCCCGACCCCCCCCATCCCCACCCCCGGCTGGGCCCCCCCCGGCCCCCCCCGGCCCCCCCCGGCTGTACAATTTCTGGTGTTTTTGGTAAAATAAAGTTGCCTGCCTCGGCCGTGCGCTGCTCTGGGGGCGGGGCTTGTGGGAGGGGGCGGGGCAAAACCGCCGGGTGTGGTTAGGGGAGGGGGCGGGGCTGGGGCTAGGGAGGGAGGTGGGGTTTGTGGGAGAGGTGGGGCTTAAAGAAGGGGGTGGGGCTTAGCGCGCTGGGGGCGGGGCATAAATGTAGGAGGGGCGTGTCTTGGAGCTGTGGGCGGGCATTAGGAGTAAGGGAGGTGGGAGGGGGCGAGGCTTGGGGAAAGGGGTGTGGCTATGGGTGGTGGGAGGGGCCTAGGGAGGAGTAAAGGAGGGGGTGGGTCCTGGGGGCGTGGCTTGTGGTGGAAGGAGCCTTGCCAGGAGTAACGGGAGTTTGTGGGGGCGTGGTTTATGGAGGGGGCGTGGCTTACGAGCTGTGGGAGGAGTTGGGGGAGGCCTAAAAGCGAGGGGGGGCGTGGCTTGTGGGAGGGGGCGTGGTTTCGGTGCTGGGGGCGTGGCTGCGCGCGCGGCCATTCTGCCCCGCGCTGCGTCAGCCGCCATCTCAGGGCAGGGGGAGTGGCCTTCGGGGGGCGTGGCCTACGGGGGGGCGTGTCCCGCTGGGCTATAAAAGGCCCCGCGCCGCCGCCCGCCGCCTCTTTCGGCCGGAGGTGAGCGGGGGGAGCACAGCAGCGGGCGGGGGGGGGGGCGCGGGGCCCGTCGCGGTGATGATCCCCTCAGACTAGAGTCTCCGAGCGCCCTGACGACACCGCAGCGCCTGAGCGACGCCCCCAGACCCCTTTTTATCCCCCCCACGGGCTCCGCTCCCTCCTGACGCCTTTTTCTCTTTGTCTTTCAGGCCTCGGCCCCCCCCGGGACGCGCACGGTAAGCGCTGCGGCCTGCCCGGGGGGGGCCCGGCGATGAGGAGCCCTCCGGTGAGGCCGAGCCGCCCGTGACGAGCCCTCGCAGCGCCCTGAGCCTCGCGGCCCCCCCGCACCCCCCCAATCCCTGTCCCATCCCCCCCCCCGCGCCACACTGACGCCGTTTTCTCTTCCAGGCAGCGGGGAGCGACGGCGGCGACTCGGGGAGGGGGAAATTGGGGCGAATAAAGAGGATTTTGGGTCCGCAAACGGCGTCCTGTGGTGGTTTTTTATTGAAGGGGGGGGAGGGTGGGCTGGTCGCCATGGCAACGGGGCGATCACGTGGTGCGCCGCCATCTTGGGCGGGCCGGGCCGTTCGTTACCACGGCAACCAGGGGAGGTCACGTGGCGCCATTTCGGCGGGACCGCCCGTTGCCATAGCAACAGTTAGGCGGGAAAAAGCATCACGTGACCCGCCGCCATTTTGTCATGGCTCTGCGCCGAGCCGCCCGTTGCTAGGGCAACGCCCACGTGACCCGCCGCCATTTTGTCGCGGCACTGCACCAGGACCCCCCCTCCCTGTTACCATAGCGACGCGCGGGCCACGTGACGCCCCCGCCGCCATTTTGGGAGGGTCCTTTCCGCCGGCGCCATCTTGGGTGCCCTCCCCGCCCCCCCCGGGGCGGTGTTTATTGTAGGGTCGCCTCCCGGCGGGGGGGGCCGAGCAGGCGGCGGGGCCCCCCCGAGGTGAGGCCGGGCGGCGGCGGGGGCCTTTTGGGGGCGGGGGGGGTCCCGGTTCCCCGTTCCCGGTTCTCCCGATGTGGCGCTGGGCCCGGGGCCCGCCGTGGGGCCGGGGCCCGCCCTGGGGCCGGGGGGAGCCGGCGGGGGGGGGCCCGGAGCCGCTGGAGATCTGCCTGGGGCTGGCGCGGCGCCTCTTCGACCTGGGCGCCCTGGGGTGCCTGGGGGCGGCCCGGGCGGCGCTGGGGGCCCTGGGGGTGCGGCGGCTGCTGGGGGCCGTGGGGCTGGGGGGGGCCGGGGGGGCCTGGCTGCAGGGCCTGGCCGCCTTCCTGCTGGCCGCCGCCGCGCTCCGCCTGCTCCTGCAGCAGCTGCTGCCGCTCGGGGCCCTCTACGGGCTGCTGCAGGCCCTGGTGCTGGCCGCCAGCCTCCGCCACGGGGGGGGCGAGGAGGAGGAGGAGGAGGAAGGCGGGGGGGAGCAGGCCCGGGGGGCTCCGGATGGACGCGACCCCCCCGCCGAGCTCCGGGACCCCCCGGCGGAGCTCTGGGACGCGGCCGAGGAGCTCCGGGACCCCGCGGGGGGGCTCGGGGACCCCCCCGTAGAGCTCTGGGGCCCCCCCGGGCAGCTCCGGGACCCCCCCCAGCCCCCCGGGCACAAGGAGGCGCCGTGATCGGGGCCCCCCCGGCCCAGGGGCACCCCCGGGACCCCCCAAATCCTCCCCCGGGTCCCCCCAGGGGCCCCCCCCAGGCCGGCTGGGAAGGGGCGGGGTCAGCCACAAGCCCCGCCCCCCGAGCCCCCCCCGCAGCCATGAGGGGGGCGCGGCCCCAGGAGGCCCCCATGGACTCGAGGCCCCGCCCACCGACCGAACGCTCCGCCCACTGCGGTGACGCCACGGCCGAGGCCCCGCCCCCCAGCGCGGGGGCATGAGGCCCGTGGCCCCGCCCACCGAGGAACGCACAAGGGGCGAGGCCCCGCCCATCGCGGACGCCCCGCCCACCGCCCGCTGTGATTGGTGCTACCCTGCGGGGGGCTTTGCCCCGCCCACTGCTGCTGGCAACGCCCACCGTGGCTCAGACCACGCCCACACTCCGACGGGAGCTCCGCCCACACTACGCCAGAGGCTCCGCCCACACTACGCCGATGTCCCGCCCACTACCACGGAGGCCCCGCCCACCCCGGTGCCTGAGGCTCCGCCCACGTCGCGCCGTCATCGGACATAAACAACCTCATTTTACGGACAATTACACGCGGTTTGGGACAATTACACGCGGGTTTGGGACAAACAAACACTACTTTGGAGAAACACGCGCGGTTTTGGACAAATAAAGCCGATTTTTGGACAAAAAAACGCTCCGAGTGGTGTCAAAAGCCCCGCGCCCTTAACAAAGATGGCGGCGCCCCCGCTCCACACCCGCTGTGCTGCTGCCCACTTCCAACATGGCGCCGGCGCGGCTTCACCGCGCGCACGCGCAGCTCTGCGAGGCCCCAGCGAGGCGGCGTCCGCGTCAGGCGCCTGCCGGAACCCCTCAGGCGCTCCTTGGGCAGCCCCGCTGCGGGGTCCTCACTCGGCGCATGCGCGGCGGCCTCCCGGCGGCGCCTGCAGCGGAGCGGCCCCGGCCCCGGCCCCGCGACCCGGAAGCGACCGGACCCGAGGTGGGGGCGGGGGTCGGTGGCGGGGGGGGGGGGGGCGGGTCCCGGTTCCGGTCCCGGTGCCGGTTCCGGTTCCGGGTCGCGGGCGGTAACCGGGGCCTGTCCGCCGCAGCGCCGCCATGGCGGAGGAGCCGCTGGAGGTGCTGGTGAAGACGCTGGACTCGCAGACGAGGAGCTTCCGCGTGCAGCCAGAGGTGGGGGGGCACCGGGAGGGGGGGGGGAACGGGAGAGGGGGGGGGAACGGGAGAGGGGGGGGCACCGGGATGGGGGGGGTACATAAGGGGGGGCATCGGGATAAGGGGGGGGAACGGGGATTGGGGGGGGCAACGGGGGATTGGGGGGGGGGAACGGGATAAAGGGAGGGGAACGGGAATTTGGGGGGGGCACCGGGATAAGGGGGGGGAACGGGAGAGGGGGGGGAACGGGAGGGTGTGGGGGGGATGGGGGGGTACTGGGAGCCGTGGGGGGGTCACTGGGAGCAGGGGGGGCACCGGGATAAGGGGGGGTTAACGGGGGTGAGGGGGCACTGGGACCCGGGGGGGGAGGAATCGGGGGGTACTGGGGGCGGGGGGGGGCACTGGGAGGGGGCTGGCACTGGGGGGGGGGCACTGGGAGGGAACTGGGATGGGGGGGCAGTGGGGAGGGGGCACTGGAAATGGGTGGAAGGGGAAGCTGGGAGGGAGGGGAGGGTACCGGGAGGGGGGCGGTGATACTGGGGGTGTTACTGGGAGGGGTTGGGTACTGGGGGGGGTTATGGGGGTGGGGGGTCTCACCGCCCCCCTGTGCCCCCCCGTGCCCCCCCCAGATCTCATTGTGGGCATTCAGGGAGCACTGGGGGGCACTGGGAGATGGGGGGATGGCACTGGGGGCGTTACTGGGAGGGGGGTGCTACTGGGGGGGTTTATGGGGTGGGGGGGTTATTGGGGGTCTCACCGCCCCCCCCGTGCCCCCCCAGATCTCGGTGCGGGCGTTCAAGGAGCACATCGCGGGGGCCGTGAGCATCGCGGCGGAGAAGCAGCGCCTCATCTACCAGGGCCGGGTGCTGCAGGACGAGCGGCGCCTGCAGGACTACAGTGAGGGGGGGCCGGGGGGTTAACGGGGGGCTTGGGGGCTCCGGGGGGGGTTAACGGGGTCCAGGGGGGGCTTCATGGGGATTTAGAGGGGCATGGGGGCTTTGGGGCTGTCTGGGCCTGGGGGGCTTCATGGGAGGCTGGGAGGTCCAGGGGGCTTAAAGGGGTCCTGGGCAGGGTCCTGGGGGGGTTTAGGAGGGGCCAAGGGGGCTTCTGGGGGGTCCTGGGGGGCTTAAGGGTGTCCGGGGGGGGGGTCCTGGGGGGACTCAGGGGGGGGCTTAATGGGGTCCTGGGGAGGTTTATTGGGGTCCTAGGAGGGTCCTGGGGGGGTTGGGGGGGTCCTGGGGGTTTAGAAGGGCTAAGGGGAATTTGGAGGGGTCCTGGGGGGGCTTCATGGAGTCCTGGGGGGGTCCTGGGGCATCTTTGGGGGGGGTCCCAGGGGGGTGGGGGGTCCAGAGGAGTCCAGGGTGGGCATTGGGGGCTTGGGGGGGTCCTGGGGGGAGTCTCAGGAGGGTCTGGGGGGGGTTTTGGGGGGTCCCAAGGGTGTTTGGGGGTCCTGGGGGGTCCCTTGGGATTTGGGGGGGTCCCGGGGGGGACACACCCCCCTGACCCCCCCTGCCCCCCCCCAGATGTGGGGG
>NW_028180698.1:0-5000 GCF_964211825.1 Aythya ferina
TAGAATCACAGAATTACACAGAATCACAGAATCACAGAATTGAAGGGGTTGGAAGGGACCTCAAAAGATCATCGGGTCCAACCCCCCTGCCAAGCAGGTTCCCTAGAGCAGGTTGCCCAGGTAGGTGTCCAGACGCGCCTTAAATATCTCCAGAGAAGGAGACTCCACAACCTCCCTGGGAAGCCTGTTCCAGTGCTCCGTCACCCTCACTATGAAGAAGTTCTTTCGCATGTTGGTGCAGAACTTCATGTGCTCTATCTTGTTGCCATTACTACTTGTCCTGTCCCCAAAAACCACTGAAAAGAGGTTGGCCAAATCCCTCTGTCTCACACACCTCAGGTATTTATACACACTGATGAGATGCCTTCTCAGTCTTCTTTGCTCCAGGCTGAACAGACAGGTCTCTCAGCCTTTCCTCATAAGGCAGATGCTCCAGGCCCCATATCATCTTTGTGGCCCTCTGCTGGACTCTTTACAGGAGTTCCCTGTCTTTTTTGTACCAGGGAGCCAGAACTGTACACAGTACTCCAGGTGAGGCCTGAGCAGGGAAGAGTAGAGGGGGAGGATCACCTCCCTTAACCTACTGGCCACACTCCTTTTAATGCATACCAGGATCCCATTGGCCCTCTTGACCACCAGGACACACTGCTGGCTCATGGTCAACCTGTCGTCCACAAGGACCCCCAGGTCCTTCTCTGCAGAGCTCCTCTCCAGCAGGTCATCTCCCAGCCTGTACTGATACATGTGGTTGTTCCTTCCCAGGTGCAGGACTCTACACTTGCTCCTGTTAAACCTCATTTGGTTTCTTCCTACTAACCTCTCTAGCGTGTCCAGGTCTTGTTGAATGGCAGCACAGCCTTTTGGCATGTCAGCCACTACTCCCAGCTTTGTGTCATCAGTGTACTTGCCTCGGGTAGACATTTTTCCCTCATCAAGTTCATCGATGATGTTGAACAAGAATGGACCCAGCACTGACCCTTAGGAAACACCGCTAATCACAGGTCTCCAGCTGGACTCTGCACCACCAATCACCACCCTCTGAGCTCGGCCAGTCAGCCAGTTCTTAACCCACCTTACTGTCCACTCCTCTATCCCACACTTTCTCAGGTTTGCTAGCAGGATGTCATTGGAGCCAGTATAGAAAGCCTTGTTAAAATCAAGGTAGATGGCATCAACTGCTCTCCCCATCTACCCAGCAGGTGATGCCATCATAGAAGACAACGAGGTTGGTCGAGCATGATTTCCCCTTGGTGAATCCATGCTGACTACTCCTCATAACCTTCTCTTCCAATTGCTTGGAGATGGCATCCAGAACAAGCTGCTCCAATACCTTTCCAGGGACAGAGGTGAGACTGACTGGCCTGTAGTTTTCTGGATCCTCCTTCCTGCCCTTCTTGAGGACTAGAGTGACATTGGCTATCCTACAGTCTTCAGACACCTCTCCTGTTCTCCAGGACCTTTCAAAGATGATAGAGAGCAGTTCGGCAATCACCTCTGCCAACTACCTTAGCACACATGGATGCATCCCATCGGGATCCATGGATTTGTGTGCTTTGAGCCCACTCAGACACTCCCAAACCACTCCCTTATCATCAAGGGGGGAGATCTCCACTTCCCAGACTCTTTCTCCTCCCTCAAGGGTCGAGGAGTCCTGGGGGGGAGTCCTTGAAGTAAAGACTGAAACCAATAAAGCATTCAGTATCTCCACCTTCTCAGCGTCTCTTGTTACCAGGACACCCCCCTCGTTCAGCAAGGGACCCACATTATCCCTAGTCTTCCTTTTACTGTTTACATACTGAAAAGAACCCTTCTTATTATCTTTTATCTCTTTTGCAAGCCTCATCTCCAGGTGGGCTTTAGCCTTCCTTGTTGCGTCCCTGCAGGCCCTGACAACATTTGTATACTCCTTCCAAGAGGACAGGACCTTTTTCCACATTTCATAGATCTTCCTCTTCCTTTCGATCTTGTCGATGAGCTCCTTGCTCATCCACACAGGTTTCCTTCCCCCCTTCCATGATTTCCTACTCTTAGGGATGCACCGATCCTGAGCTTGGAAGAAGTGTTATTTAAATGTAGCCCAGCTCTGACATGCACTCTTGCCTTCTAGCAACCTAGCCCATGAGATACCCCCAAGCAGGTCCTGGAAGAGGTCGAAATTGGCTCTTTGGAAGTCCAGGGTAGCAATTCTGCTTTTTGTCTTACTTCTTTTACCAAGTTCCATCTTGAACTCCACCATCTCATGGTTGCTGCATCCCAAGATGCCCCCAACCTTCACATCCCTAACAAGCCCATCCCTGTTGGTAAGAGTAAGGTCCAGAAGTACCCTCTCCTCAGCGGCACCTCCACCACCTGCATCAGAAAATTGTCTTCAATGCATTGTAGGAACCGTTTGGATTGTGCGTGTCTGGCTGAGTTGCTTACTCAGCAGATGTCTGGATGATTGAAGTTCCCCATGAGAACCAGCGCCCATGATTGTGAGGCTACCTCCAGCTGCTTGTAGAAGGCCTCATCGACCTTCTCCTCCTGATCAGGTGACCCGTAGTACCCCCCCACAACTGTGTCCTCCATACCAGCCTACCCCTAAATTCTCACCCACAAGCTCTGCACTTGTCCTTCACCCTCCTCCAGGTGGAGCGGGGTACACTCTAATTGCTCCCTCACAGAAAGGGCAACACCACCCCCTCGCTTCCTCAGCCTGTCTTTCCTAAAAAGGACATAGCCCTCCATGACAGCATTCCAGCCATGTGAGCTGTCCCTCCACGTCTCTGTGATTGCAATGAGATCTTGGCCCCATGACTGAACACAGATCTTGAGCTCATCCTGTTTATTTCACACATTTCGCACTTTGGTATACAGGCATTTTAGGGAAGCAGCAGGCACAGTTACCCCTAGAGGGACACAAGAAGATTCCGGATGGAATATCAGAATTATTACCTCCTCTGAGGAACCCTCAGATGATCTTATGGGACAACTCAGAGGTTTTTCCATACTATCTTCAACAGTGACACCAGTGACAACATCCCCCAGCCCTTCTCTGTCACTTTTAGCTCTCCTCCCTTCCCCCATCAAACCTAATTTAAAGCCCTGGTAATTAGCCCAGAGAGCTTGCTCCCCAACACACTTGTGACCCACTTACTGAGTTGAAGTCAGCAGCCCACACACCTGGCTTCTCAGAGGCCTGCCCATGATCAGAATACCCAAATCCTTGGTCTAGACACCACCCGCTCATTCACCTGTCCTGTTCTCCTTCTTCTTTCTGGGTCCTGGTCACCCAGAGGGAGGACAGAGGAGAACACTACCTGCGCCCCTGATTCCTTCAACAACCTTCCCAAGGATGCAAAGTCCTTTTTAATATTCCTAATTTTTCTAGTTGCAGCTTCCTAGGATCCAACCTGAATGACAACAGGAGGATAGTAATCCTCCGGTTTAACGAGCTGTGGCAGAGCCTTCCTAACGTCTCTGACACATGCCCCAGGAAGACAGCACATCTCTCCGGATAGGTTATCTGGGCGACAAATAGGAGCCTCAGTGCCCCTCAGCAAGGACACCTCCTTTGAGGAGATGAGGAGATGCAATGCTCTCATCTCTAGGCAAGGTTAATGCCTTTCCCATATTAGGTCTCTAAATTAATGTCTTCAATAACATTTTCTAGTTTCTTGTGTGCCTATTATCTGTAAAGAGTCAATTTCGTTTATCCCAAATCCCATGAAAACTCCTGGAGAGTGACAAGAGCAAGATTCAGCATCGATGAAGTTGATGAACATTTATGAAATTTAGTGCCAGTTGCAGTGTCACATTCAATGGCCTGACCTACCTGTGAAGTTCATGGGGATGTGGACAACATACTTAACAGTGTCATCTCATTCTGTGGTGCAAGCATGATCTTTAGCTTCTTGGATGACCTGGGAACCAAAAGAGCCCATTTCCCTCCATGTACCACAGACTGAAGGGCTACCCACTCTAAGAAAAAAAATACAGAATATTGAACTATGGCAAAGTAGTAAAGATACCATACCAAAACTGTTGCTATGGGAACTGAGACAGCGACAGTCAACCATGTACTGGAAATGTCAAACTCCACAAAAAAGCCAGAGACCAGAGAAGGGTATGTTTTCTAGCACAGGGCACCAAAGTTGACCCTGGTGCAGCCCTAAATTATCTCAGGTTTGTGTCAGTGCTGAATGTGGTTGGCTGTGTCAATTAGTTACATGAAATCTTGTGTGAAGTTGAAAGAGAGGTTCTGATTTCACTCTGAAGTCTGATTGTTTCAGGGAGCCGTGTCTTCATGATAGAAAAGAGGACAGTTTCCCCTTCCTGTAAACCTTTGTACGGAAGCTGCTAAACACCATTTCTTCCCTCTTTCTTTACCCATCTCATAACATGGACAAAGAGACTTGTGAAACTCAGACCAGAGATTTAAATTGGTGTGTTAATTCATGTGTTCATCAAATTTTGCAGAAAACAGTGTGGGCTGGGTTGTATTTTTCTGTTTCTTGCATACACTCTTATAACCTTCTGGGAGCATGGTAGGCTGCAAGAAATTCTCAGAAGCTGAAATTTAAATTGAGACATCTGGACAGCAATAGGTTTTCCTGGCATTTAAACTCAATTGCTTGAGTGCATTGGAAGGCGTGTTAGTGCAATTTAAGAAATGTCCTGTGTTTAGGACAGATTTCCCTTCTATTATACTTACCTTCTGTGTCTTTTTCAGGTCAGCTGAATTATCATTCTACATATGTAACTGCAGTCATGGAGCAGAAGAATTGGCTTTTGTTCACCGTGGCACTGCTAGCAGCCACCCCCATCTCATCAGGTAACACTTACATAATCTCTTTTAATTCCTGAGGGATTAAAGTCTGCAGGTGATAAGAAATGCACAAGCTGAAGTTCATGGTCTCCTGAGACTTCCTCTTAACTCCAAAAGAGCCAGAGCTGCCCTGTCAGTATGATGTTTTGGAATTTTCCTCTTTCCAGCCTGAGTTTATATTCTTTGTTGGAGA
>NW_028180698.1:7500-12055 GCF_964211825.1 Aythya ferina
CATATGGAGGAACACAGTTAACAAACCAGGGCGGAAATACGTGGGGAGGACTGAATTGCTAAAAGATGGACTTGCCGCTGGGAATGTGTCCCTAACACTGAAGAATGTGCTGCCAGCAGATGAAGGAACGTACAGCTGCATTGTGAATTCCAAGGACTGGAGTGCTGACACAACCACCGTGCTCAGCATTGCAGGTTGGAGATTTTGTGGGCTGGATTATGAAAGGAAGAGGGTTTTTACAGAGGGAAAAAAGCTATTCAAAAGTACACTGCCCCCAGCTGATCTCCCCTCATATGATCCATCATGTAATATGACCAGTCATATGATCCAGTGGGCCACATGACACCCAAATTGTGATGTGATTTTATTCTTTAATTCAGAGCCACTGAGAGACTGAGAGGTTGGCAAGAGGCTGGGAAGAGTTCAATCCATGTGCCACTCACTGTACAGGAGGCAATTAGGGGCACTAGCAACCTGGGCAGCCCAAGGAGGGTCACTTTTAGTTTTAGGCAAGGAAGGAGCTTTAAACTCTCATAGCATAAACTGCTTCCTTGAGTCTCTTGAGAGACTTCACCATACATGTTCAAAACTGGTTGCATTACATGGAGAAGTGGAGTATGCGGGGATAGCTTGATAAGACGGCCAAGAGATCAGGGTGAGTTCCTATGCAGGGTTCATCCCTGCTCTCAGCTTTACTGTGACAAGTGTAGGGTTAGCTAGCTGCAGTAATCACTGTTGGGGAGATGTGAGACCACATGATGGGGCACAACAACCCCAAGCAGCTCTACAGGCTGGGAGATGAGTGGTTGGACAGTTGCCTGACAGAGAAGGACCTGGGAGTATTGGTTGATAGTAAGCTGAATATGAGCCAGCAGTGTGCTCAGGTGGCCAAGAAGGCCAACAGCATCCTGGCTTGTATCAGAAACAGTGTGGCCAGCAGGTCTAGGGAAGTGATTTTCCCCCTGTACTCAGCTCTGGTGAGGACACACCTCAATTACTGTGTTCAGTTTTGGGCCCCTCACTATAAGAAGGACATGGAGGTGCTTTGAGAGAGTCCAGAGGAGGGCAACAAAGCTGGTGAGGGGGGCTGGAGAACAAGTCTTATGAGGAGTGGCTGAGGGAGCTGGGATTGTTCAGCCTGGAGAAAAGGAGGCTGAGGGGCGACCTTATCGCTCTCTATAGCCACATTAAAGGAGGCTGTAGTGAGGAGGGGCTTGGTCTATTCTCTGACCTGGTGACAGGACAAGGGAGAATGGGCTGAAGTTGTGCCAGGGGAGGATAAGGCTGGATGTTACGAGAAACTTCTTTACTGAAAGGGTAGTTACATGTAGGCATTGGAATGGGCTGCAAAGGGAAGTGGTGGAGTCACCATCCCTGGAGGTCTTTAAAAGACATTTAGATGTAGAGCTTAGTGATATGGTTTAGTGAAGGACTTGTTAGTGTTAAGTCAGAGGTTGGACTAGGTGATCTTGAAGGTCTCTTCCAACCTAGATGATTCTGTGATTCTGTGATTCTGTATAATGGACACATAAGTCCCCACCTATTGTACTGGTGTGAAAGTTTGCCCTGTCTTCATGGACAGTAGGCATAATCTGTGTGTGGGAAAGTAATGTCACATGAAGCCAGTCAGCCTAGACTTGCTGATTGAAAACATCATCTCCTCATCCAAAAGTGGCTAGATAAGCTTTAAGGATAGGCAAGAGAAAGAGGTCCCAGCTGGTGTCCATTTCCTACTATCAGCCAGGAAATATCTCTACAAAGTCCAGCTTGGACTCAGGGGTCTGACTAAGATATGCATGTGGTGCATCCCACACCCTCACACTAGAGCAGTTTTGGTGCAGTCCCTATACAGCAATCATCAATACCCACTTCTTCATGCTAGCATGAACTGGGTAGATGCCAGGGAAAAAGCTGTGCATGCTTTACAGTTTTTATGTTTTCTTCTTTCCACTTCCTCAAAACTGGACCAGTGTCATACAGGTTCTGTAACAGCAGTAACAGATTCTTTTTGTAAGCAAAAGGTATAAAGACACACATCTTCTCTCTGCCAGGTAGGGAGCTGAGAGGCAGACCCATCCAGCATTGTGTCTTTTTCTTAGCCAAGGACAAGCTGGCATACATAGCAGAGAGGATCTGTGATCCCAGGGGACCATTTCAAGGTCTAGGCTAAGTACTAAAAGAAACTGGCAGGAAATGGGGCCAAACTCTCTATTAAACAAGAGCTGTAAATCCCAGGTAGAGATGCTTTTTGTGGAAACACTCTCCTCTCACTAACAAACTCTTGCTTTTAAGGTACCAATGAAGTATTCTTTGAAATATTGGGCCCCCGAGGACAAGGTATTGAGCTTGCCTGCAGATCACATGGATGGTTCCCCAAACCCACTGTTGAGTGGGTTGTTCGGAATAAGCAGATGCTGTCTCCAGACACTGAAATACATCAGGACAGCAAGGAGCTCTTCAGTGTGCTGAGCCGAGTCACAATTACAGGACAGGAAGCGGAAGAAGTCACCTGTCAAATCCAGAACAACATGGCACAGGCTGAGAAAACTACTGTGCGCCTCTCAAGTGAGTCATACCTGTGGTGGTTTTACTTACCTGGGCAGCTGAGTTCCACCACAACAGCTCTCTCTCACTTCCCCTCCTCAAAGGGAAAGGGAAAGAAAATATGATGAAAAGGCTGAAGGGTAGAGATAAGAGCAGGGAGATCACTCAGTGTCCTGAGAAGCCTTTGCTATAACGATATCCTTTGTCCTAGAAGCTCTGTAAGGTGCTTTCCAGTGCCAGCGAAGTTAATAGGTCCAGCTAGAAGACAGAAGCTGGATCCAGCTGGAAGATAGTCCAGCTAGATGGATCACAAACCACCATGCCCAACTGCAGGCTGGACAGGCTGTAGTAAGGAAAGGGAAGGGTCCTTTTTGGCCTGAATGCTGTACAAGTCTCTAGAGAAGGCAGGCTCTGCCCCAGAAGGTAGGGTTTGTGGCTATTTCTTACATCAGTTCTAAGGGAACTCTTGGGTAGGTACTCTTTAAAAAGGTTAGATGCCCAAGGGACTGGTGAAAAACACTATCCCGGGAGTCCCAGATCATTGCTCATCCATCCACACATTTCTGTAACACTTATCACAGCTCAGATGAATTAGCTTGTCTTTATAGACACTTGTAACCTCTGTGATCCAGAGGAAAAATGCCTGATAATTTTAGGGTAGAATTCAATTCTCCATCTTTTTCCAAAAGCTGAGATTTTGATCTGAATTAGTCAACTCAGCTCTGTAGTTCCTGGAGAAGTACTGACATGATCCCAAAGTGATTCCTCCTGATTGATTCCTCCTGATTGCACATTGCAAGATGAAACTCAAAGATTTTTCTTTTCAAAGGTGCTGCTTTTCCACATACATCTGCATGGATCCATGCATTCTGGATACTATTGACTTTAACTCTTCTTATAAGTGCTGTGAGCACTCTTCTTTTATTTAGAGGTAAGATTATTTTTATTTTTATTTTTATTTTTATTTTTATTTTTATTTTTATTTTTATTTTTTTGCCTCAATGAAACCTATTGAAGACAAAGTGGTCATTGAACAAAACAAAAGAGCTTGGCCCTTCATCCATACCATGCTAGGCACCTGTGGGTGTAGATACATTTGCACAGAGACACTCCACAAGATGTGCAAGTCTGCACTCAGCTGGTAGTGTGGCCACAGTCCTGCTGCTGTGCAAAGTGGCCTTTATTTCAGTTGCCCCTGCCTGACCCCATCACACTAAAGTGTTCAAACCAGTCAGAGTTCAAGGTAGGGAGTGGAGATTGTTTATTTATCATAAGTTGCAAAATTTAAAGAAGCTAAGCCCAATACTCCAAATCTTTACATTGTACCTAAGCTGGAATCTTCAAAGAATACTTGGTAATACATTATGGCCAATAACAGAGTGGAAAAGAACGTAAAATAAAATAAAATAAAATAAAATAAAATAAAATAAAATAAAATAAAATAAAATAAAATAAAATAAAATAAAATAAAATAAACCCACTATAATTTCATAAAAAATGACATGGTTCAACTAAATACAAGTTATTTGTTTCTTCTACTCCATCCCCAGCATGATGTGCTTATACAACCCCCTGTGATACCCAACATGCTATGACCTGCCCCCAATCAAATTCAGATATTTTTTTCACATACAACCTACATACGATCTTCAGATATTTCCTCTGTTCTTCATTATTTCATTTGCTTCTTTGAACATTACAGCAAAACAGAGGACCTCTAAGAAAAAAAAAGTTGTAGAAGAGACTTTTGAAAATCAAGGTAAGGGAGATCTCCATCTCTAAGTACCCACTTCAACAATCAGTCACAGTTGACATCTGTCTTTCATCTGGAAAGAGATTTCTTTGCATTCACAGAAGAAAGCTACTATACTTGTGCTCTTATCTCAGCTGAAGAGTTTGTTAAAATATGAAAAACGTTTACCTTCCTAGGAGCCTTTTAGACTCACTAGCTTGCACAGGAAGATGTCAGTTCCTTTCCCTGGACATTTCCCTATGATGTGCCTTGAAATTC
>NW_028180697.1:0-12041 GCF_964211825.1 Aythya ferina
GTTCCCCTATTGGGGGGGGCAGGGGGCCCCAAATCTGTGTCCCCCCCCCTCAGGACCCCCCAATTAATTCCCCCCCCCCCCAAATTTGTTTAGGGGCACCGGGGGGTCCTCGAGGTGGGTATGGGGACACCGGGGGCTGACCCCACAGGGGCCCCAAGGGGTCCCAGTGACCCCAAATGGTCCCCGTGCCCCCCCCCCAGTGTCCCCGTGCCCCCCCCCCAGTGTCCCCATGTCCCCATATTGTCCCCATAGCGTTCCCTAATCCCCCATAAGGACCCCAAAATGTCCCCATAGGGTCCCCGTCCCCCCCCCATGTCCCCATATTGTCCCCATGTCCCTATAAGGTCCCGTGTCCCCCCCCCCAGTGTGTGTCCCCCCCCAGTGTCCCCCCCCCTCACCTGGCCGCACACCGCTTGGCACGAGGCCACCGAGGTGTTGGGGACCTCCAGGTCCACGTCCTCCACCGTGTCCCCAGGGTGTCCCCATGACCCCAAAGTGTCCCCATAGTGTCCCCAAAATGTCCCCCCAGTGTCCCCATAGGGTCCCAGTGCCCCCCCAGTGTCCCCATGTCCCCAAGCACTCACCTGGCAGCAGACACAGGAACATGGACACGGACAGGACCTCCATGTTAACATCCTCCACCGTGTCCCCATGGTGTCCCCATGTCCCCAAAGTGTCCCCATAGGGTCCCAGTGTCCCCAGAGTGTCCCCAAAGTGTCCCCACGTCCCCAAGCACTCACCTGGCAGCAGACACAGGAACATGGACATGGAGAGAAGCTCCAGGTTGACGTCCTCCACTGTGTCCCCATGGTGTCCCCATGTCCCCGTGGTGTCCCCCTCATGTCCCCAAAGTGTCCCCATGTCCCCAAGCACTCACCTGGCAGCAGACACAGGAACATGGATGCAGACAGGACCTCCAGCTCCACATCCTCCACCGTGTCCCCATGGTGTCCCCATGTCCCCACATCCCTCCAGTGTCCCCCTCATGTCCCCAAAGTGTCCCCAAAGTGTCCCCATGACTCACACGGCAGCGGGCAGGGGCTGGCACAGCAGCACGGAGGTGTTGAAGAGCTGCAGGTCCCCGTCCTCCACTGTGTCCCCAGGGTGTCCCCATGTCCCCAGAGTGTCCCCAAACTGTCCCCATAGGGTCCCAGTGTCCCCAGAGTGTCCCCAAAGTGTCCCCATGTCCCCAGGCACTCACCTGGCAGCAGACAGAGGGACGTGGATGTGGACAGGACCTCCAGGTCCACATCCTCCACCGTGTCCCCATGGTGTCCCCATGTCCCCAAAGTGTCCCCATAGGGTCCCAGTGTCCCCAAAGTGTCCCCAAAGTGTCCCCATGTCCCCAAGCACTCACCTGGCAGTAGACAGAGGGACACAGATGTGGAGAGAAGCTCCACGTTGACGTCCTCCACCGTGTCCCCATGGTGTCCCCGTGGTGTCCCCACGTCCCCACATCCCCACGGTGTCCCCCCCCCATGTCCCCAAGGTGTCCCCAAAGTGTCCCCAAAGGGTCCCCATGTCCCCAAGCACTCACCTGGCAGCAAACACAGGGACATGGACGCGGACAGGACCTCCAGGTTGACGTCCTCCACCGTGTCCCCACGGTGTCCCCACACCCCCAGGATGTCCCCACGTCCCTGTGGTGTCCCCAAAGTGTCCCCAAAGTGTCCCCGTGACTCACACGGCGGCGGGCAGGGGCTGTCGCAGCAGCACGGAGGTGTTGAAGAGCTGCAGGTCCCCGTCCTCCACTGTGTCCCCAGGGTGTCCCCATGTCCCCCGAGTGTCCCCAAAGTGTCCCCATAGGGTCCCAGTGTCCCCACAGTGTCCACAAAGTGTCCCCATGTCCCCAGGCACTCACCTGGCAGCAGACACAGGAACATGGATGCAGACAGGACCTCCAGGTTGACGTCCTCCACCGTGTCCCCATGGTGTCCCCATGTCCCCATAGTGTCCCCATGATGTCCCCATAGGGTCCCAGTGTCCCCAAAGTGTCCCCATGTCCCCAGCACTCACCTGGCAGCAGACACAGGAACGTGGGCGTGGAGAGCAGCTCCAGGTTAACATCCTCCACCGTGTCCCCATGGTGTCCCCGTGGTGTCCCCATGTCCCCATGGTGTCCCCATGACCCCCAGAGTGTCCCCAGAGTGTCCCCAAAGTGTCCCCATGTCCCCAAGCCCTCACCTGGCACCAGACACAGGAACATGGATGCAGACAGGACCTCCAGGTCCACATCCTCCACCGTGTCCCCACGGTGTCCCCATGGTGTCCCCATGTCCCCACACCCCCAGGGTGTCCCCACGTCCCCGTGGTGTCCCCAAAGTGTCCCCAAATTGTCCCCATGACTCACACGGCAGCGGGCAGGGGCTGTCGCAGCAGCACGGAGGTGTTGAAGAGCTGCAGGTCCCCGTCCTCCACCTGGCGGCCCCGGCAGGTCCCCAGGGCCACCACCCCCAGGGCCACCAGCTGCCCCCCCGCGTCCAGGTGCACGCTCAGCTCCTCCGACAGCCCCGACTCCAGCAGAGCGCACTGGGGGGGGACAGGGGGGGGACAGAGAGGGGACAGGGGGGGACAGAGAGGGGACAGAGAGGGGACACGGTGAGTGATACGGGGCACCGTGGGGACAGGGACATCACAGGGACATCATGGGGACACCATGGGGACATGGTAAGGGACGGGGGGGGACAGGGGGGCACCACGGGGACAGGGGGGGACAGAGAGGGGACGGGGGGGGACAGAGAGGGGACACGGTGAGTGATATGGGGCACCGTGGGGACAGGGACAACGTGGGGACACGGGGAGGGATGAGGGGGGCAGCAGGGGACATGGGGAGGGACGGGGGGCACCATGGGGACAGGGGGGGACAGGGGTGATATGGGGAGGGACGGGGGGGACAGGGGGGGACAGAGAGGGGACATGGTGAGGGATATGGGGCACCATGGGGACAGGGACATCACAGGGACATCATGGGGACACCATGGGGACATGGTAAGGGACGGGGGGGGACAGTGGGGACATGGGGGGACAGGGGGGACATGGGGAGGGACGGGGGGGACAGGGGGGGACAGAGAGGGGACAGGGGGGGACAGAGAGGGGACAGAGAGGGGACACGGTGAGTGATATGGGGCACCGTGGGGACAGGGACAACGTGGGGACACAGGGAGGGACGGGGGGGCAGCAGGGGACATGGGGAGGGACGGGGGGCACCATGGGGACAGGGACAGCTTGGGGACATCATGGGGACAGGGGGGACGGGGGGGACAGGGGGGGACAGAGAGGGGACACGGTGAGTGATATGGGGCTCCATGGGGACAGGGACAACGTGGGGACACGGGGAGGGACAGGGGGCACCATGGGGACAGGGACATCATAGGGACACCATGGGGACAGGGGGGACACGGTGAGGGACAGGGAGGGACAGGGGGGCACCATGGGGACAGGGGGGGACAGGGGGGACATGGGGAGGGACGGGGGGGACAGGGGGGGACAGAGAGGGGACATGGTGAGGGATATGGGGCACCATGGGGACAGGGACATCATAGGGACAGCATGGGGACATGGGGAGGGACAGGGGGCACCATGGGGACAGGGGGGACACGGGGAGGGACAGGGGGGGACAGTGGGGACAGGGGGGGACGGGGGGGAACAGGGGGGACGGGGGGGACAGGGGGACAGGGGGGGACAGAGAGGGGACACGGTGAGTGATATGGGGCACCATGGGGACAGGGACAACGTGGGGACACGGGGAGGGACAGGGGGGCACCAGGGGACACGGGGAGGGACAGGGGGCACCATGGGGACAGGAGGGGACAGGGGAGGACAGGGGGGGACAGGAGGGACAGGGGGGGATGGGGGGGGACAGGGGGGACAGAGAGGGGACATGGTGAGCGATATGGGGCACCGTGGGGACAGGGACGTCATAGGGACATCATGGGGACAGGGGGGACATGGTGAGGGACGGGGAGAGACAGGGGGACAGGGACATCATAGGGACATCATGGGGACACAGTGAGGGACATGGGGGTCCATGGGGACAAGGACATCATGGGGACATGGTGAGGGATGGGGGACATGGGGAGGGACACCATGGGGACAGGGACAGCAAGGGGACATGGGGAGGGACACCAAGGGGACACCACGGGGACAGCAAGGGGATGGCATGGGGATGGTGTGGGGACAGCACGAGTGGCCGTGGGGACACCACAGGGACAGAGAATGCCATGGGGACACCGTGGGGACACCCCAGGGACACTGTGGGGACAGGGCCACCGGGAGGGACAGGGCCACCAAGGGGCGATGTGACGGGAATGGGGACATGGAGAGGTGACAGAGGGTGACGGGGCCACCGGGGTGAGGATGGGGAGGGGACACGGGTGACACGGGTGGCAGAGGTGACACGGGTGACAGAGGTGACAGAGGTGCCACAAGTAACAGAGGTGACAGAGGTGACAGAGGTGCCACGGGTGCCACGTGTGACATGGGTGTCAGAGGTAACAGAGGTGCCAGAGGTGACACAAGTGACAGAAGTGACACGGGTGACAGAGGTGACAGAGGTGCCTCAGGTGGCACAGGGTGCTACGGGTGACAGAGGTAAGAGAGGTGACAGAGGTGACACAAGTGACAGAGGTGACACGGGTGACAGAGGTAACACGAGTGGCAGAGGTGACAGAGGTAACAGAGATGACACGGGTGCCAGAAGTGACAGAGGTGACACGGGTGACAGGAGTGACAGAGGTGCCTCAAGTGCCACGGTGTGCCACGGGTGTCACAAGTGACACAGGCGACAGAGGTAAGAGAGGTGACAGAGGTGCCACAAGCAACAGAGGTGACAGAAGTGACACGGGTGACAGAGGTGACACAAGTGACAGAGGTGCCTCGGGTGCCATGGAGTGCCACGGGTGTCACAAGTGACAGAGGTGACAGAGGTAAGAGAGGTGACAGAGGTGACAGAAGTGACAGAGGTGACAGAGGTGACATGGGTGACAGAGGTGACAGACGTAAGAAAGGTGACAGAGCTGACACGGGTGACACGGGTGACAGAGGTGACACGAGTGACAGAGGTGCCTCGGGTGCCACGGGGTGCCACGAGTGCCACAGGTGCCACGTGTGCCACAGGTGACAGAGGTGCCAGAAGTGCCCGAGGTGCCAGAGGTGCCAGAGGTGCCAGAGGTGACAAGTGACAGAGGTGACAGAGGTGACAGGAGTGCTCACCGCGCGCTCGCAGGAGGCGAGGAAGCCGTCCCCGCGGGCCACCCTGACGCGGTACAGCCCGTCGCGCGCCGCCAGCTCCTTGGGGACAAAACGGGGACAGGGTCAGCACCCTGGGGTGCCACCGACCCCCCCCCAGTGTCACATGTCCCATGTCCCCCCCCCGGTGTCCCCGTGCCACCCGCAGTGCCCGGCGCTCCTCCTCGCTCAGCGGCCGCTGCGTCAGCACCGGGTCCCCCCCGGGCTCCAGCTCAGGGTCCCCCGGCGGCGGTAGCGGGGGCTGCCATCTAGGGGGGGGGGGACAGGGACAGAGACGGGTCACCCCCCCGTGCCACCCCCCCGGTGGCATCACCCCCCCCAGTGTCACCTCCCCCAGGTGTCACCCACCCCCCTGTGTCACCTCCCCCGGTGTCCCCCCCCCCGTTATCAGCCCCCCACTGCCAACCCCTGGTGTCCCCCCCCCCAGTGTCACCACCCCCCCAGTGTCACCACCCCCCCAGTGTCCCCCACCCCATTATCAGCCCCCAATTGCCCCCCCCGGTGTCCCCACCCCCCAGTGTCCCCCCCCCAGTGTCACCCCCCCAATGTCACCACCCCCCCTGGCATCTCCCCCCAGTGTCATCCCCCCAATGTCACCACCCCCCCCATTGTCCCCCCCCCAGTGTCACCCCCTCCCATGTCACCTCCCCCCCTGGCATCTCCCCCCAGTGTCATCCCCCCCCCAGTGCCACCACCCCCCCAATGTCACCACCCCCCCAGTGTCCCCCCCACCCCATTATCACCCCCCCATTGTCCCCCCCCAGTGCCACCACCCCCCTGGTGTCCCCCCCCTCAATGTCCCCCCCCCATTGTCCCCCCTGGTGCCCCCCCCCTCCATTATCACCCCCCTCCAACGTCCCCCCCCAGTGCCACCACCCCCTGGTGTCCCCCCCCAATTGTCCCCCCCCCAGTGCCACCCCCCCCCCCATTGTCCCCCCCCCGTGCCCCCCACCTGGCTCCAGGGAGTGCTCCAGGGTCAGCGTCACCCCGCAGGACTCGGCGTCACCCTGGGGACAGGGGGGGGGGGTTGGGGACAGCTCGGGGGGGGGACACCCACATGGGGACACCCCCACTGGGGGACGGACCCCCCAGTTTGGGGGCAGAAACCCCAGTTTGGGGACAAAACCCCCAGATTTGGGGACAAAAACCCCAGATTTGGGGACAGACACCCCCATTTGGGGACATTTTGGGGTTTGGGGACGCCCCCGTTTGGGGACAGAACCCCCAGATTTGGGGACAGACCCCCAGATTTGGGGACAGAAACCCCAGATTTGGGGACACCCCCATTTGGGGACAGACACCCCCATTTGGGGACATTTTGGGGTTTGGGGACAACCCCGTTTGGGGACAGACCCCCCCCAGTTTGGGGATAAACGCCCTGGATTTGGGGACAACCCCAAATTTGGGGACACTGGGGGGGGGACACCCCCATTTGGGGACATTTTGGGGTTTGGGGACGCCCCAATTTGGGGACAAAACCCCCAATTTGGGGACTTCCCAGGTTTGGGGTGTCCCCTTGTGGGGACCCAGAGGCCACGCCCCCATCATGAATATTAATGAGCCCTACCCAAAACCCATAAAACATCCTGCATGAGCCTCATGAATATTAATGAGCCCATCAATTAAAAGCCCATACTAATTAATATTAATGAGCCAGGCGGGTGGGGCCGCCTTCCCACAATATTCATAAGGGGACAGCAAATAAAAATGGCTAATCATGAATATTAATGAGGGTGAGACCACCCTAATTAATTTTAATAAATAATTAGTAATTATTAATAATGATCATATTAATGGTGTGTGGCCACCCTGAATATTAATGAGGCGCCGATATGAGGCCAGTGGGGCAACGAATAACAGTGGAAGCTGTGTGCATATTAATAAGCTCATTTGCATATCATGAATATTAAGTATGATGCATTGGATGGCTTTGGGAAGCGGCTAATTAATGCTAATTACCATGAAAAGCTCTCCAAAGGCCACGAGGAGCTCCCCGCCCCCTTCATTAATATTAATGAACACTAATTAACCGCCTCATTAACAATAATTAGCGACTAATTACCCACATAACCCCGCCCCTTATGAATATTCACGATCTAGGCCCAGCACGGCCCGAGCGCGGTGGGCGGAGCCAGCGCCAGTCCTCATTAATATTCATGAGCATCGCCCCGCCCCCTCTCCAAGCCCCGCCCCCGCCCCCCCGACCTCCCCCTCCCCCCTCGGAGCTCTCCCGCGGCGCGCGGCCAGGCCCCGCCCCTTCCCCCCGGCCCCGCCCCCTGCCCCCACGCAGGCCCCGCCCCCCTCGTGCATATTCAATGAGCCCCGCCCCCCGCTCACCCGCAGCCCGGGGCCCCCCCGGCAGGGCCCGGCCGCCGCCAGCAGCGGCAGCAGCGGCAGCAGCGCCGCCATCTTGGCCGCCATCTTGGCGCCGCGCGGCATGCCGGGACGACGGGGGGCGGGGCAACGGGGCGAGGGGCGTGGCGATTGGGCGAGAGGCGTGGCAATCAGGAGCAGGGCGGGGCGATTGTGGCGAGGGGCGTGGCGATTGGGCGAGAGGCGTGGCAATCAGGAGCGGGGCGGGGCGGTCGGGCGAGGGGCGGGGCGATTGGTCACGGGCTGTGGCGATTGGGCGCGGGCTGTGGTGATTTAAGGCGGGAAGCCGCGGGGGGCGGGGCTCCGAGGCGCGGGGCGCGTCGATTGGGCGAGCGGCGCGTCAGTCAGCGGAGGGAGCGCGGGGATTGGTCCGGGGAGGGAGGCGGAGGGCGGCGCTCGCGCTTCCCGCCTCGGGGCCGCGGCGCCATCTTGTGGTCGCCGGGCGCCATCTTGAGCGCTGAGGCGCCCGGCAGGGAGCGGCCATGGGGCGGCTGCGGCGCTGCCTGAGGCGGGGCGAGTACGGGCGGCTGCGGGACCTGCCCCTGCTCGAGGCCGACTTCCTGCAGGTGCCGGCCCGGGGGGGGCTCGGGGGGGGGCCCTGGGGGCTGGGACCCCCCCCCACCGGGCTGGGAACCCCCCCCCCGGGGTCTGTCACCTCACGCCCTGCCCCTCCCCCACCCTTCGAATCCGGCCCCTCAGCACCGGGACCCCCCCCCTGGGCCCTGTCTCCCCCCCCAGGTCCTTTCTCTCAGCCCTGAAGCCCCCCCGACCCCCCCTCAGCACCGGGACCCCCCCCCCGGGCCCTGCTTCCCCCCCCGACCCCCTCCTGTCAGCACCGGGACCCCCCCCCCCCGGGCCCTGTCTCCCCCCCCAGGTCCTTTCCGTCAGCCCTGGGCCCCCCCAGACCCTCCCCTCAGCACCGGGACCCCCCCGGCCCCATCCCTGTCAGCCCCGGGACCCCCAAGCCCTGCCCCCCCCCCCCCGACCCCCTCCTGTCAGCAGTGGACCCCCCCCGACCCTCCCCTCAGCCCTGGGACCCCCCCCGGCCCTGTCTCCCCCCCCCCCGGTCCCTTCCCTCAGCCCCCACCTCAGCCCCGGGACCCCCCCTGGGCCCTGTCTCCCCCCCCAGGTCCCTTCCCTCAGCCCTGGACCCCCCCCCAAGCCCTGCCCCCCCCCCCCGACCCCCTCCTGTCAGCACTGGGCCCCCCCCAAACCCCCCCCTCAGCACCGGGACCCCCCCCTGGGCCCTGTCTCCCCCCCCAGGTCCCTTCCCTCAGCCCTGGAGCCCCCCAGCTCCCCCCCTCAGCACCGGGACCCCCCCCAGCCCCCTCCCCTCAATCCTGGCCCCCCCCCGACCCCATCTCCTCAACCCTTTGCCCCCCCCAGTCCCCATCCCCTTCCCCCTGCCCCCCCCAACCCCATCTCTGCCCCCCCCCAACCCCATTCCCCCCCCCCCAGCCCCATGACCCCCCCCCGGAGACCCCTGCCCCCCTGCCCCCATTCCCTTACCCCTGCTCCCCCGACCCTATTCCCGACCCCATTGCCCCCCCTGACCCCATTTCCCCCCCACACCCCCCTCAAACCCCCCCACACCCCCCTGTGCCCCCCCCGTGACCCCCCCGTGCCCCCCCCCAGGTGACGCGCAGCGGGGAGGTGGCCTCGTTGGTCACCGTGGGCATCGCCGCCAGCAGCCCCCAGCTGCCCCGCCCCGACCTGCTGCTGCTGGCCGCCCCCTGCCCCCCCCAGCACCAGGAGCTGCAGCTCTGCGCGTAAGGACCCCCCCAGTGCTCCCAGTAACTCCCAGTAACTCCCAGTAACCCCTTCCAGTGGTCCCAGTAACACTCCCAGTGACCCCTCCCAGTGCCCCCTCCCAGCTGCCCCGCCCCGACCTGCTGCTGCTGGCCGCCCCCTGCCCCCCCCCAGCACCAGGAGCTGCAGCTCTGCGTGTAAGGACCCCCCCAGTGCTCCCAGTAACTCCCAGTAACCCTCCCAGTGCTCCCAGTCACCCCCTCCCAGTGATCCCAGTGCTCCCAGTGCCCCCTCCCAGCTGCCCCGCCCTGACCTGCTGCTGCTGGACATCCCCAGCCCCCCCCCCAAGCTGCAGCTCTTACATGTAAGGACCCCCCCAGTGCTCCCAGTAACCCCCTCCCAGTGCTCCCAGTCCCCTCAGCTCCCCCCCCCTACTTCCCACAGTCCCCCCCAGTTCCCCCCAGTCCCTCCCAGTCTCCCCCTTTCCCCCCCAGACTGGTTCCCCTGAGCTGCGTGGCGCTGTCCCTGCTCAGTGTGGTGCCCCCAGCTCCCCCAGTACCCCCTTCCCATTACTCCCAGCACCCCCAGTTCCCCTCCCAGCACCCCTAGCTCTTCCTCCCAGTTCCCCCAGTCCCTCCCAGTGCTCCCAGTATCCCCCCTTCCCCCCAGACTGGTTCCCCTGAGCTGCGTGGTGCTGTCCCTGCACAGCCCAGTGCTCCCAGCACCCCCTTCCCATTGCTCCCAGCACCCCCAGTTCCCCTCCCAGTGCCCCCAGCTCCCCCCCCAGTTCCCCCTGTCCCCCCCAGTCCCTCCCAGTCCCTCCCAGTGCTCCCAGTCTCCCCATTTCCCCCCCCAGACTGGTCCCCCCGAGCTGCGTGGTGCTGTCCCTGCTCAGTGTGGTGCCCCCAGCTCCCCCAGTACCCCCTTCCCATTACTCCCAGCACTCCCAGTTCCCCTCCCAGCACCCCTAGCTCTCCCTCCCAGTTCCCCCGGTCCCTCCCAGTGCTCCCAGTCTCCCCATTTCCCCCCAGACTGGTCCCCCTGAGCTGCGTGGTGCTGTCCCTGTGCAGCCCAGCACCCCCAGTACCCCCTTCCCATTGCTCCCAGTCCCCCCAGCTCCCCCTCCCAGTTCCCCCCAGTCCCCCCCAGTCCCTCCCAGTCCCTCCCAGTCTCCCCCTTTCCTCCCAGACTGGTTCCCCTGAGCTGCGTGGTGCTGTCCCTGCACTGCCCAGTGCTCCCACTACCCCCTTCCCATGACTCCCAGTCCCCCCAGTTTCCCTCCCAGCACCCCCAGCTCCCCCCCCCAGTTCCCCCAGTCCCTCCCAGTGCTCCCAGTCTCCCCCTTTCCCCCCCCAGACTGGTCCCCCTGAGCTGCGTGGTGCTGTCCCTGCGCAGCGCGGTGCGGGGGGAGCTGCGGGTGGCTCTGGCCTCGGGGCGCTGCTTCTACCTGCGCCTGCTGGGGAGGGGGGGGCCCCCCCCGCGCCCCCCCCCGCCTCCCGGCCTCTTCCTGCCCTGGCTGCGCCTCCTCCTCCTCCTCCGCGCCCCCCCCGCCTGCAGCGGGACCCCCCGGGACCCCCCCGACGAGGGGGGGGCCCCCGAGGGCCCCCCCGCGGTGAACCCACAATAAAGGCGGTGCCGGGTGACCCCCCTGTGACCCCCCCCATTATTTTGGGACCCCCCCCCAGAAGGACAGATGGACACGGTAGGATGCAGCCCACCCCCATTGTGACCCCCCCAATATTTTGGGGACCCCCCAAAAAGAACAGATGGATGTGGGGGGGGCACAGCCACTGGGTCACCCCCCCCGGGACCCCCCCACGATATTTTGGGGACCCCCCCAGAGGGACAGACAGATGGGGGGGGCATTTCCGCCAGGTGACCCCCCCCATTATTTTGGGACCCCCCCCCCAAAGAACAGACGGGCAGGGGGGGCACAGCCACCAGTTTGACCCCCCCCTTGGGACCCCCCCATTATTTTGGAACCCCCCCCCAGAAGGACAGACGGATGTGGGGGGGGGGCACAGCCACTGGGTCACCCCCCCCGTGACCCCCCCACTATTTTGGGGACCCCCCCCAGAAGGACAGACGGATGTGGGGGGGGGCACAACCACCGAGTCACCCCCCCTGTGACCCCCCCCAATATTTTGGGGACCCCCCCAGAGTACAGACAGACATCGGGGGGGGCACAGCCACCAGGTCACCCCCCTGTGACCCCCCCCAATATTTTGGGACCCCCCCAGAGTACAGACAGACATGGGGGGGGGCACAGCCACCAGATCACCCCCCTGTGACCCCCCCACTATTTTGGGGACCCCCCCCAGAGGGACAGATGGATGGGGGGGGGCACGGCCACCAGGTGACCCCTCCCTTGTGACCCCCCCCCACTATTTTGCCCCCCCCCAAAGGACAGACGGACGGACGGACACGCTGGGCTCCCTTTATTGGCACTCGGTCCGGGGCACTGTGGGGGGGGGAGAGATGGGAGACCCAAAATGGGGTCAATTCACCCCAAAATGGGACCCCCCCCAAAAAAAAAGGGTCGACACCCCCCAAAAAAGGAGCTGAAACCCCCCAAAAAGGGCTGAATCCCCCCAAAAAGGGTTGAAACTGACCCCAAAAAGAGGTGACCCCCCCCCAAAAAAAGAGCTGAACACCTAAAAAAGGTGAGAACC
>NW_028180696.1:0-11994 GCF_964211825.1 Aythya ferina
TAAAACCCCCTCCCCTGACCCCCAGCCCCCCCATTCCCCCCCCTAACACCCCTCCCCATCCCCCCCAGCCCCCCCCATTCCCCCCATACCCCCTCCCCTGCTTCCCAACCCCCCCATTCCCCCCCCAAACCCCCTCCTCTGCCCCCCAACCCCCCCCGCCCCCCCCGCCCCCCCGTACCGGTGCACTGGAAGACCCCCGGGTTGCAGAGGCAGTAGCGCTGTGCGAACGCCTCCATCATGCGGTCGATTTTCTGCGCCTCCCCCGGCAGCCGAAAACTCCACAGGAACTGCCTGGGGGGGGGGGGACAAGGGGGGGGCACCCCAAATCCTTCACCACCCCCCCCCCCAACTCGCACACCCCCCAAAGACCTACAGGATGGCACCCAGCCCCCCCCCCAGACCCAAAATCACTTCTTTTAGGCCCAGAATTGGCCCCAACAGCGCCCCCCAGACCCAAAATGTTGCCCCCAGCGTCGCCCCCCGTGCCCCCCCAGACCCAAAATTCCCTCTTTTACACCCAGTATCACCCCCAAAGCCCTCTTAGGCCCCTCAAATCCCCCCTCTATGCACTCAAAGTTGCCCCCCCAACCCCCCAACCCCCCCAAGACCCCCCAGCCCCCAAATCTCCCCCCCAGCCCCTAAAATCCCCCCTCTATCCACCCACCATCGCCCCCCCCAGCCCCCCCAAATACCCCCAAAGCCCCCCCCAGCCCCCAAATCTGGCCCCCAAACCCCCAAATCCCCCCCAGCCCCCCCCAGACCCCCAAAGCCCCCCCCAGCCCCCAAAGCCCCCCCCAGCCCCCCAAATCCCCCCAGCCCCCCCCCAGACCCACCGCAGCGCCTGCACCAGGTTGAGGTCGGTGAACTCGTGCAGGTCGACGAAGGCGTGGAGCACCCCGATGTTAAACTCCTCCCTTTGGGGGCGGGGCCGGGCCGTCAATCACCCCGAGACCCCGCCCACAACCCCACCCACCGCCCCACCCATAGCCCCACCCACGTGCTGTCAATCATCCCCCCGCCCCCTCCCCTTGGGCTCCGCAGCCACGCTCCCAGCCCAACCCCGCCCCGTAATACGCCCCGCCCTATCGCAACAGGCCCCGCCCCCTGTCGCGACAGGCCCCGCCCACCTCTCGCCTAGGTAGTCGCCGATGGCCGTCTTGTTGAGCCCCTCGCCCTTGTAGAGGAAGCGCGCGATGTCCTCGGCCGTGTGCCGCAGCAGCTCGTTCTCCACCAGGAACTGGATGCCCTGCCAGATTTTGGGGGGGGGGGGAACCCCAAAAAGGTCAGGGGGGAACCCCAAAAGGTCGGGGATTGACCCCAAAGATTGGGGGGGGGTGACCCCGAAGATTTGGGGGGGTGACCCCGAAGAGTTTCAGAGGGGGACCCCAAAAAGGTCAGGGGGGACCCCAAAAGATGAAGGGGGAGACCCCCAGATTGCTGGGGGGAGACCCCAAAGACTTGGGGAGGAAGCGCCAGAGGTTTCAGGGGGGACACCCCGAGGATTTTTGGGGTGAATCCTCACCTTTTTGGGGTCCATGTTGAATTTCTTGCGGCCCATCCCCATCTTGCGGTTCCTCTGCAGGGTTTTGCTGGGAGGGGGGGGGGGAAGATGGGGGTCACGGGGGGGCACCCCGATATTGGGGGGAGGGCGTGGAGAAAGGGGGGTGGGGGGCAGAGGATGGGGTCACATGGGGGGGGTTTGGGGGTCCCGGGGGGGTGTCTGGAGGGGTTTTGGGGGGTGTCAGAGGGCAGGAGGGGGGTGTTTGGGGGTCCTGGGGTGTCCCTGGGGGTCCTGGGGGGGTCCCTAGGGGGTCCTTGGGGCGTGTTGGGGTCCTTGGGGGTGCTGTCAGGGTCCTGGGGGGTCCCTGGGGAGGTGTTGGGGTCCCTGGGGGGTCCATGAGGGGTCCTGGGGGTGTCCCAGGGGTGTCCTGGGGTTGATGTTGGGGTCCCAGGGGGGTCCTGGGGATGTCCCTAGGTGTCCCTGGGGGTCCCGGGGGAGGTGTCAGGGTCCCGGGGGTGTCCCGGGGGTCCCAGGGGTGATATTGGGGTCCCGGGGGTATCCTGGGGGTGATGTTGGGGTCCCGGGGGTGTCCCGGGGTTGTCCCGGGGGGGTCCCGGGGGTGTCCCGGGGGTGTCCCAGGGGTGTCCCGGGGGGTCCCAGGGGTGATATTGGGGTCCCGGGGGTATCCTGGGGTTGACGTTGGGGTCCCGGGGGTGTCCCGGGGGGGTCCCCGGGGTCCCCACCTGCCCTCGTTGGCCTCGAGCCCCTCGACCTCGCTGATGGCGTCGCTGAGCTCCTGGCGCAGGCGCTGGATCTCCCCCAGCAGCTCCTGCTTGCGCCGCCGGATGCTCTCCAGCTCCAGGCGCTCGGCCGCCGTCAGGTCGGGGGGCACTGGGGGCGGGGCCGCCTCGGGACACGCCCCCTGCCCCGAGGCCACGCCCCCCTGGACCGAGGCTCCGCCCCCACAGCCCACAAACCCCACCTTCCCCCCTCCCCGTGCTGGAGCCCCGCCCACTTCCACCAAGCCACGCCCATGCTTCAAGGAGACACGCCCCTTCCACAGGCCACACCCCTTTCATAGGCACCGCCCCTTCCCTAGGCCGCGCCCATTTACACAGCTCCTGCCCCTTCCTAAGCCCCACCCCTTCCCCCAAGCCCCGCCCACTTTTCCCAAAGCCCCGCCCCAACGCTGGCCTTTCCCCCAAGCCCCGCCCATTCCCTAGGCCCCGCCCATGAACCCCAAGCCCCGCCCCCTACTCTTAAACCCCGCCCCTTTCCCCACCCAACAGGGCATTTTCCTCACAAACCCCTCCCCTTTTTATACCAGCCCCGCCCCTTTCCACAAGCCCCGCCCACTTTTCCACAACCCCCGCCCCCTTTCCCTAAACCCCACCCCCGCGGTGACCACGCCCCCACTGTCTGACCACGCCCCTTCTCCGAAAGCCCCACCCCCCACGTGGAGAGCCCGCTGGGGGCGGGGCCTGAGGGCGAGGGCGGGGCCTCAACCCGCTGTAGGCGTGGCCTAGACCCTCTGTGGGCGGGGCTTGTGCCCAGCGAGGGGCGTGGCCTGGATCCCCTCGGCCCCACCCGGGGCGTGGTCACGCTCCGTCACGTGACACCTCCCTTCCCGGTCCCGTCACGTGACCCCGGCCCCCCCCGCCTCGGTCCCAGCGCGCCCCCTTCCCCCCCCCCCCCGCGGGAGGACCGCCCTACCATAGAGTCCGTCCTCCATGGCGGGCAGAGCGCCGCGGGGCCGGGGCCGCTCCGTGCGCTCCTCGCCTCTCGTCTCCTCCGCCCTCGGCCGCCGCCGCCGCGGCGCCCGCCCTGCCCAGCCCCGCCCCCCGGCCGCCAGCCTGGGCCAATCAGCGGTCGGCTCGCCTGACGGGCGGCCCGCTCCACCAACCGCCGCCGTCGCCGCGGACGCGGCCCGCCCTCGCGGTTCATTGGCAGGAGGCAGCCAATCAGCGCGCGGGAAGCGACGCAAGGGGCGGTGATGGGCAGCCGCAGTGACCACTCATCGATCAGATCGGCGCTACGAGTCCAATCCCCGCCCTTCCCCTGATTGACAGCCCTAGTAGCCAAACGGTTGGCGCGGAGGGCGGGGCCTGCCCCGTTGCTAAGGGCCGGGGCGGTTGCTAAGGGCCCCGGGCCTGCAGGGTTCTGACAAGGCCGCGACCCCCCCGAGACCCCCCCGAGCCCCCCCAAACCCCCCGGGACCCCCCTGAGCCGTTTCCAGAGATTAAATTTTATTTTAAAGAGCGAATTTTCCGTAAAAATCCATGCACGGGGGGGGGAGGGGGCGGGGCCGAGCCCCGGGGGCGGCGCCCGGCGCTGTACAAGGGAGGGGGCGGGGCCTGAGAGGGGGCGGGGCTGTACAAGGGGGCGGGGCTGTACAAAGGGGGCGGGGCATGGGGGTCCCGGCCCCTCCCCCAATTAACCCATGGTCGTTAATGGGGGCTGGGCTGGGGGGCACTGGGAGGGCACTGGGGGGGCACTGGGAGCGACTGGGGGCGACTGGGAGGGGCACTGGGAACCACTGGGAGTGACTGGAAGGGATTGGCAGGGTACTGGGAGAGACTGGGAGCAACTGGGAGAGACTGGGAATGACTGGTGAGCACTGGGAGCGAGTCGGGGGTTACTGGGAGCACTGGGAGCGACTGGGGGGCACCAGGAGCAACTGGGGGGGCACTGGGAGCAGCTGAGGGGGTACTGGGATAGACTGGGGGGATACTGGGATAGACTGGGGGGACTGGGCCCGATGCTGCGCGCGAGAGCCCAGCTCTGCAGCCGGCCCAGGGCACTGGGGTTACTGGGAGCAACTGGGTGAACTGGGCGCAATTGGCACGGCGCTGCCCAGAGACTGGGCCATACTGGTGTGGTGGTGCCCAGGGAACTGGGCCGTACTGGTCTGGTGCTGCACAGCAAACTGGGCCATACTGGTGTGGTAGGTCCCAGGGAACTGGGCCGTACTGGTCCAACGCTGCCCAGCGAACTGGGCCATACTGGTGTGGCAGTACCCGCGAGGCGGGGCATTACTGGTCCAGTTCTGTCGAGGAAACTGGGCTGTACTGGTCCGTACTGGTCCAACTGGGCCTTACTGGTGCGGTGCAGGCAGGGAACTGGGAGGGCCTGGAGCGGCACCGGGCCCCCCCCAACCCGGCTGGGGCCCCCCTAAGGCACAGGGACCCCCCCGGTCCTCGGGGACCCCCCCAAAAAGGAGCTGGGGGGGGGCACTAAAATAAGGTCGGTTTCAGGGCCCCCCCCCCAAAAAAAAAAAGCAGTTTCAGGGCCCCCCAAAACACAGCGGATTCAGGGGGGCCCAATTAGCGGTAATTGGGGGGGGGCAATTAGTGGTAATTTTGGGGCCCCCCCCCACGAGATGGCAGTTTCAGGACCCCCCCCCAAAAAACAAAAAATCGGTTTCAAGCCCCCCCTAAAAGACGGCAGTTTCAAGGGGGCCCCAGTTAGCGGTAATTTGGGGGGGGGGGCAATTAGCAGTAATTTGGGGGGCCCCCAATTAGAGGGAATTTTGGGCACCCCCCCGGGGGGGGCGGCTGACTCCCCCTCCCTCCAGGGCCCCCCCCAAATACTGGGGGGGGGGGGGGGGGGGGGGCCCTGACCCATCCTGCCCAGGGGTGGGCACGGCCCCGCCCGCCTGCGGGGGGGGGGAGGAAGAGAAAGGGGAGGGGGAGGAAGATGAGGAAGGAGGGGACGAAGATGAGGATGAGGAGGGGGGGGATGAAGGGGAGGAGGAGGAGGAGGAGGGCAGGGGATGAAGGTGAAGATGAGGAGGTCAAGGGATGAAGGTGAGGAGGAGGAGGGGGGATGAAGGTAATTTTTTGGGGGGGACGAAGGTGATGAGGAGGAGGAGGAGGGCAGGGGATGAAGATGATGAGGAGGATGAGGATGGGGAGACAAAGGTGATGATGAGGAGGATGAGGGGGATGAAGGTGATGATGGGGGGAGGATGAAGGTGATGAGGATGAGGAGGGGGGATGAAGATGATGGAGGGGTGACGATGATGATGGGGGGGTGATGGTGATGAAGATGATGATGAAGGCGATGAAGATGATGATGGGGGGCTGAAGGTGATGAAGATGATGATGGGGGGGTGCTGCCGATGATGATGATGATGATGGGGGTTGAAGATGCTGATGAAGGTGATGAAGATGATGGTGGTGATGATGATGGGGGTTGAAGATGACGATGATGATGATGGGGGGATGAAGGCCGTTAAGGCGATGATGACGGGGGGATGAAGGCGATGATGATGATGATGCCGCTGGTGGGAGGAAGGCCCTAGACGGGCGTGGTCTTGCGGTTGAGGGTGCTGGTCCCCGAGGCGCTGTCGGGGGGGCCCCCGGGGGGCTCCTTGCCGAAGGCGTTGTGCAGCTGCAGGAAGGGGGGGCCGGGGGTGCCAGGGGGGGGCGGCGGCGGGGGGGCTGCGGGCTGCCCGGGGGGGCCCATCCCCCCCGCCCCCCCCCCCGCCCCCCGCGCCCCCCCCGTCCCGGGACAGGGTGTACATGGAGATATCGGCGGGGGGGGGCGGCGGGGGGGCTCCCCCCACCCCCAGCTTCCCGGCCAGGGGGGGGGGCGGCGGCGGCGGCGAAGCGTCCCCCCCCCCGCCCCCCCCGCCGCCCCCTCCTCCGCGGGGGGGGGGTCTCCCGGGGTCGCTGGAGCGGGACCCCGAGCGCGAGCGGCGGCGGGGGGCGCGCGGCCGGGGGGCGGCGGAGCGCAGCGGGGGGGCCGCCTGCGGGGGGGGGGGTGGCGGCGGCGGGGAGGGGGGGGCCCGGCCCCCCCCCCGCGCCCCCTCCCCGCGCCTTGCGGTGCCGCTCGATGTAGAGGTTGACGGCCAGGACGCCGATGGCCTCGGCCAGGATGAAGGAGAGCCCCCCGAAGTAGAAGGACCACCCGTAGGAGTAGGGGCGCCCCCGCGCCTCCTCCCGCCGCGCCCCCGGCTCCCCCGCGTTGGCCGAGATGTAGACGATCACCCCGATGATGTTGCTGAGGCCTGGGGGGGAATGGGGGGGAATGGGGGGGAAATGGGGGGGGAAATGGGGGGAGGGGGGCGAGGGGGGGAGGTCACGGGGGGGAGGTCAAAGGGACGAGGTCGAGGGATGAGGACAAGGGGTCAAGGACAAGGCGACAAGGTCACGGGGACAAGGACAAGGGGTCAAGGACAAGGGGTCAAGGTCATGGGTATAAGGACAAGGGGTCAAGGGGTCAAGGACAAGGGGACGAGGCCACGGGGACAAGGACAAGGGGTCAAGGTCAAGGGGATGAGGGACCAGGGACAAGGGGATGAGGGGTAGGGATAAGGGGACGAGGTCAAGGGGACAAAAAAGGGACAAAGAGGAGGGGTCAAGGTCAAGGGTCAAGGTCAAGGGGACGAGGTCAAGGGGTCAAGGTCAAGGGATGAGGACAAGGGGACGAGGGACAGGGGACATTGGAGAAGGGTCCCGCTGGGACATCGGGGACCCCCCTGTGCCACCAGGAGAACCGGGACACCCCCAAGGGGACTGGGGGGGGTGGGACCCCCCAAGGGGAACCCAATGGGACCGGGACCCCCCCAGGGGTAACACAACGGGATTGGGACCCCCCCCCATGGGAAATGTGGTGGGATTGGAACCCCCCAGGGGTAACCCAATGGGACCGGGACCCCCCCGGGGGTAACCCAATGGGCTCAGGACCCCCCCAAGGCTACCCCAATGGGACGGGGACCCCATAAGGCTACCCCACTGGGATCGCCCCCCCCCCCCCCCCCCCCGTACCGGCGGCGACGAAGAGGATTCCTGCGCCCAGGACCAGGCTGGTGCGGGCGCGGCGCAGGCGGCTGGCGGCCACGCAGAGCCCCCCCAGCAGCAGCAGCACCGCGCTCAGGATCGGGAAGATGCTGGATGCGCGCACCACGCCTGCGGGAACGGCCAATCAGAGCCCGGCATGGCACGGGGGGGGGCACACGGCCAATCAGAGCCCGCCGGGATCCAGGGGAAGCCACAGGGCCAATCAGAGCCCAATGGGACCCGGGGGGGGGGCACACGGCCAATCAGAGCCCACAGGGACCCAGTGAAGGTGACATGGCCAATCAGAGCCCAGTGGGACGTGGGGGGGGGCACACGGCCAATCAGAGCCCGCTGGGATCCGGGGGAAGCCACATGGCCAATCAGAGCCCACCAGGATCCATGGGGGGGTGACACAGCCAATCAGAGCCCAGCATGTCACAGGGTTGACAGCCCAGCCAATCGGAGCCCTACGGTGCTCCCAAGGCTGGTGGTGCCGGCCAATGGGAGCCCAACAGGAGGACGGCCAATCAGAGCCCACAAAGTGCTGTGGGATCCACCAGCCCTGGCCAATGGGAGCCCTTGGAGCCAGGAGCCAATCAGAGCCCGCAAAACACCCTGGGATCCATCAGCTCCAGCCAATCAGAGCAGAGGATCTCCAGGTCCATCGGCACCACCAGCCAATAGGGGCGCAGGGCGCCCTCCAACCGCCAACCAATCAAATCCATCCCCCCCAACCCGCCCTGATCTGCAGCCAATCAGAACCGGGTGCATGCTCTGCCAACTCAGAGCCGCAGCCAATCAGCGGGGGCGGGCTTCCTGGCGGGGGGCCAATCAGAAGGCAGAGCCCCGCCCCTAGCAACGGGGACGCCGCGTTACCGGGGGCGTTCCTAGGGGAGGGGCGCTGCTGGGAGGGAGGGGCGTTGCCAGGGGAACCTCGCTGCTGGGGGGCGTGGCCGGGGCAGTTGCCGGGGCGACGGCGGGGCCGGGGCGGGGCCGAGGCCGTTGCCGGGGCGACGGCGGGGCAGTTGCTATGGCGACGGCGGGGCGGCTGCCGGGGGAAGGGCGGGGCCGTCGCCGGGGCGACCGCGGGGCGGTTGCCATGGCGCCGGCGGGGTGACGGCGGGGCGGTTGCCATGGCGACGCGGCGGTTGCCGGGGCGACTCACGGAGCAGGTACTCGGCGCTGTCGTGGTCGTACTCCATGTCCTCGGGGAAGTGGTTGATCTTCAGGCACAGCCCCCGCTTCAGCCCTGCGGGGGGGGGGCGTGGGCACGGGGGCACCCGGGGGGCACCCGGGGGGGGTCGGGGGGCACCCAGGGGTCACCCAGGGGATGGGGACACCCAGGGGTCACCCAGGGGTCACTCAGGGGACACAGAGGGGACACCCAGGGGACACCCAGGGGACACAGAGGGGATGGGGACGCACACCTAGGGGTCACCCAGGAGACACTCAGGGGACACAGAGGGGACACCCAGGGGGCACCCAGAGGACACCCAGGGGACACCCAGGGGACACAGAGGGGACACCCAGGGGACTCCGGGGGGCACCCAGGGGACACCCAGGGGACAGGGACAGGGACACTCCAGGGACTTCTCCGGCTGCGCCCCCGCAGCGCTGTCACCCCCCCCCCCGACACCGCGAGTGCTGCGAGCTTCCCCCAGCAGTGCCCCAATGCTGTGAGCTTCCCTCAGCAGTGCCATGACCTTCCCCAAATGATGCTGTGATGCTGTGAGCTTCCCCGAGCAGTGCCACCAGCTCCCCCCAATGATGCTGTGATGCTGTGAGCTTCCCCCCAGCAGTGCCCCAATGCTGTGAGCTTCCCCCCAGCAGTGCCATGATGCTGTGAGCTTCCCTCAGCAGTGCCATGACCTTCCCCAATGATGCTGTGATGCCGTGAGCTTCCCCCCAGCAGTGCCCCAATGCTGTGAGCTTCCCCCCAGCAGTGCCATGATGCTGCGAGCTTCCCCCAGCAGTTCCACGAGCTTCCCAAATGATGCTGTGAGCTTCCCCCAACAGTGCCCCAATGCCGTGAGCGTCCCCCAGCAGTGCCCCAATGCCGTGAGCTTCCCCCAGCAGTGCCACCAGCTCCCCCCAATGATGCTGTGATGCTGTGAGCTTCCCCCCAGCAGTGCCATGACCTTCCCCAATGATGCTGTGATGCCGTGAGCTTCCCCCCAGCAGTGCCCCAATGCCGTGAGCTTCCCCCAGCAGTGCCACCAGCCCCCCGCACCCCCCCCAGCACCCCCCCAGCCCCCCCCAGCACCTTCCAGGCAGCAGATCCTCCAGAGGCCGGAGTGGGTGAGGCCGCCGGGGTCTCGGCGGTCGCGGTGGGCGGCGTCGTCGCCCCCCCCCGAGGCGTTGCTGGTGTTGCAGACGAAGGCGCGGGCGTAGAGCCAGTAGTCGGTGCCGATGGCGATGGTCATGAGGCCGAAGGCCGCGAAGGCGCCCACGGCCGTCAGCAGCACCTGCACCCCCTTCTCGCACCACGCCACCCCCTCCCCGTTCCAGCGCTTGAGCGACTCCAGCCTGACGACCCCCCCGCGGAGACCCCCCCCCGGGGGGACCCCCGACGAGCCCGACGAGCCCCCAGCCCCCGCCCGCTGCTCTTTAGGGAGGGGGGGGGAACCCGGCCGTCAGCCCCCCCCCTGCTGAGACCCCCCCCCCCTTTCTTTTTGGGGTCTTCGGGGGGGTCCCTGAGAGCTGCCCCTCCCCCCTCCCCCGGTTCTATTTGGGGAGGGGGCCCCCAGTGTCTGCCCCCCCCCCGGCTTCTATTTGGGGTCTTCGGGAAGGACCCCGATATTTCCCCCCCCCACTTCGATTTGGGGGATTTGGGGGGGTCCCCGGTGTCTGCCCCCTCCCCTCTTGGCCCCTTGCTTCTATTTCGGGGGGACCCCGATGTTCGACCCCCCCCAAACTGCCCCTAACGCCCCCCCCGGCTCTCAGCTGGGGTATTTGGGGGGGATCCCGGTGTCTGCCCCCCCCAAACTGCCCCCTATTCCCCCCCTTTTATTAGGGGGGGGGGACACCCTGATGTTAGGGCCCCCAAACTGCCCCCCCCCTTCTCTCTGGGGTATTTGGGGGGGTGCCTGATGTGAGCCCCCCCTACACCCCCCCTTCTATTTGGCTAAGGGGGGGGGACCCCAGGTCTGGACCCCCCCAGCTCTTCCCTCTACGCCCCCCCCCTTCTAGCTCAGGATATTTGGGGGGGGGGGGTCCGCAGCGTGTGCCCCCCCCGGCTCAGCCCCCCCCTCCTGCCACTCACGGCCCTGGGGGGGGGCGCGCAGAGCCCGGGGCCGAGTCCATGGGGGGGGGGGCCAAGCGGGGGGGGGGGCAGCTCCTTTCGGGGGGGCTCCTCTGTGACGGCCGCCGAGCTGGGGAGACAAAAAAAAGGGGGGGGGGGGCGCGCCTCGCACAGGGGCTTCGCACGAGGGTTTTGCACGAGGATTTTTGCACGGGGGGGGCGTTGCACGAGGGCTTTGCACGAGGACGCCCAGCTGCGTGCGGGGGGGGGGGGGCAGCAGGGAGCGCGTGCAAGCCCCAGCGTGCGACGCTCGCCGTGCGCGTGCGCTTGCACACGCGTGTGCAACCCCCCCCCCGCCGTCACGCGTGCTGACTCACGGTGCACGTCACACACGGGGGGGGGGGGGACACACGCGGGTGAGTCACCAACACAGATGGGCCCCCCCCCAGATGGCTGGAGCTCCCCCCTCCCCCCTGTGCGGTGCACACGCGTGTGCAAGGCTGAGCGTGCGCAGGAAGCAAAGCCGGGGGCGTGCTCGTGCAAAGGGGCAGCGGGGGGGCGCACACGCGTGTGCAAGGGGGACCCAGGCACGGCCGTGCACACGCGTGTGCAAGCGAGCTCACGGCTGTCAGGTGGCGCACACGCGTGTGAGTGTGCAAGCCCCCCCCCAAAGCTGCCATTACCCCCCCTGGTCCCCCCCCAAAGCCTTGCAGCGTCCCCAGCCCCCCCCCAAAAGCCTCCAGGGATCCCCGAGCACCCCCCGGGACCCCCAAATCCCCCCCGGGACCTCCAAGCCCCCCCCGGGACCCCCATTTCCTCCCCCGGGGTCCTCCAAACCCCCCCGAGGACCCCCAAGCCCCCCAGGGACCCCCCTAAAGCTTTACCCAAACCCTGCTGCCCCCCCCCCCCCAAAATCCCTCACCGTTCCCTTCCCCCCCCAACCCCCTGAGCCCCCCCCAAGCCCTCAGCCCCCCCCGAATCCCCCAGGACCCCTTTTCTGCCCCCCCCCCCGGCCCCAAATCCTCCCACCATCCCCCCCCCACCACGGGACCCCAAAACCTTCCTCCCCCACCTCCCCCAATGCCCCCCCCCGCGACCCCCAAATCCCTGCCCCCCCCCCACTCCCCCCCCCCCCGTTACCTCCTCTCCCGCCGGGGCCGCTCTGGGGGGGGGGGGGGGCGGGATCCGAGCCCGGTTTGGGGGGGGGGGTCCCGGAGCTGGGGGGGTCCCGGGGGGGGGGTCCCGGTGCCGGGGGGGGGGTCCCGGGGGTGCCGGTGCCGGTGCCGGTTCGGGAGAGGCTGCGGCGGGCGCGGGCGGGGGGGGGGGGGCGGGGGGCGGGGCCCCCCCGGGCTTGGGGGGGGGGGGAGCGGAGAGGGGCGGAGCCTGGAAGCTTCGGGGGGGGTGACGTCAGCGGGAGGGGCGGGGCCAGAGCGGGGATGGGGGGGGGACCGGGGGGGGGGGCGCGCTGG
>NW_028180695.1:0-11743 GCF_964211825.1 Aythya ferina
TGTCTACTTCTACCCATTTTATTTATGACAATATTAAATAAAATGGTCCAAAGACTGATATTTGAGAAATTACCATGCAATGACCTCCTTCCAACTCAACAGCTTCCCTTTCAGCTTCACGCAGTGTAGCCTTATTTTTTTCATCCAGATCTTTATACTCATAATATTATTTATATTAATCCTCAGCTTCTGCTCTTGAACTGATAACCTTGCATGATGCACTATACTCAAAGACTGCATTGTATTCTAGATAGATGAGATCTGCTGCAGTTCACTTGTCTGGAAAATCAGTTATTTTCTCTGAGGAAAGTATCACATTAGTCTCACACATTCTGTATTTGGTAAAGCCATGTTGTGTCTTATCTCATTTGTTATTTACTTCCTCATCCCTAGTTCTTCACTTCTGTAATTGTTCCAAAATACTGCATATTATTAAGGCAACATTAACCAGTCTGTAGCTGACAAGTACCAGTCGTTTTTTTTTCTTAAATATATGTATACCTACATGCTAGATTTCTTACTTTCCAGTCATAGTAACCATGTCTTATTCCACAGATACTATAATAGATATAATTGACAACAAATGAAAAATTACAGGTGCCACCTTCTTTGATGTTCCATCTTAGAGACCATCCAGTCCTAGAGCCAGAAGCCTGACCCTAAGTCTTCTGTGTAAAATGAATAATTAAATCTGTCCTTGACCTTGGATGTTGAGCATTGTCCTCATCTCCAAAACAGGCATTCCTGTGAAACAGATTTCATCTGTCTTTAAAAATTAAAATAGACAATAAAAGAGGTAATTTTATGCCCGAATACAACTATAAAGTTTCCAGATCCCCATGTATAAAGGATGTTAAAAGTGTTTTTAAAATTATTTAAGCTCTGGAGAAAATGCCTCAGAAGACAGAAAGACTGAGAGGAGACATCTGATTACAACATTAGAGTACAGGAAAAATTCCAGACATTGAAATGCTTAAGCAAAGGGAAACAGGGTGATGACTTAAAGTCAAAGCACGTTAATTTAAATTAGAAACAAGAAGCATATTTCTACAAATGAAGGTGGCTAATGAATGGAACAACTGCCTCAAGAGAAGCAGTGAATTTTCTCTCTTAATATCATCAAATCAGAAGCCTCTTGGTATGGCAGAGCACAGCAGCCCTGGCACTAGTAGCATGCTAACATGATTATACAGCTTTGGAGACTCTAATCATGTTAGCATACTGCTAGTGCCAAGTGAGTGAGTGAGTTCTACCACACATTTGTAGAGCCACCAAGAAGAGCTGGAGTGATGGACTCTCCATTAGACGTATCTACCTAAAATATATAAATAAGTGCTGTGGACTGTACATTAGAAAATTGTTCAGAAGAGACAGAGTAGAAGGAATTTCAGTGTAACTAGAATAGGGGCATTTATCCAAAAGCTTTTCTGGGTAAACTCCTGAAAACTTATGGCAAAGCAGAACTTCTCTTTAATTAAATATACAATAACATACTTATTAAATATACAAAAAGCTGAAAGATCAGACATTACCAGCACTGGTGGAAGAAAACGAAACAAACAAATGTAATCTTAGCTGAGTGTTTCAGAAACAAAAGGATCCAGTAAAGTACAGGTATTTCAGAAATGGCATTATAAAAAAGTTAAATGTGCTTGAAATAAAGCATCAGAGAGCATGAAGAAAATGACAACTCAGATCTTTATGAAAGACAGGTCCTTCTTGCACCAGAAAATAGACAGTTTTTCAAAAGGCTTTAAAATCACAGTGTGTATCATCAATTTCTATCAAGAAGAATTACATTTTAGGGCACTGTGTTGTCAACCTGAAAGAGGCACACCGGCATACAGAGACATGATAGAAAAAGAACAGATGCATTTTAGCCCATATGACTGCCCATATGCACATGAAACGTGCATACCTTTTCTGGTTTGTAAGGAGAAATATGAGTATTTGTCATAATCTTAACCATTTGTTATCATGATAAAATTACTGACACCCTTTTATTGATGGTAGCAGGCCAATGGGGAAAGAAATGGTAACTTCAGATTATACCTATACTGAGAAATTAAACAGTACCAGAGAAAACTGAAAAGTCCCAGACACTTTATCCCAAGACTTTTGGCCCATGCTGACATGAGGTCACCCAAACAATTCTTGGGTACAGTTTAACAGCATGGGCCAGTTACTATTTCCAACCAGGGACCACTTTCAATAGATGTCTGTTAGGTTGTCAATAGGTTGTCTGAATGGAAAAAACCTGCTTTGGACCCACAGGGAGTCTAACCAAGACTTTTCCATGTCAGTCCATTACACTGTCTTTTCCTTAGTGGTAAAAGACTACCATCATTCCACTACAGACAACTAAAGACTTTGCTTAATTGCTTCTAATTCTTTTCCTGCTAATAGACAAATAGTCTCCAAAATAAATATCTTAAAAACATCAAGGAAATTTTGAGCACAGAAATAGCTGTTCTCTAAAGCAAAAAGCAAAACAAATACCTACAAGTAATGGAGGACTCAGAAAAAAATCTAAAAGAAATGGCTACATTGTAATATAAATGTGATAAATACATGTAAATTTTATGTACTACTGCAATAAATACTGATAAGGATGCAAGATCTAAGATATTTAAGAATCACAGAATCACAGAATCACAGAATTTTCTAGGTTGGAAGAGACCTCAAGGTCATCGAGTCCAACCTCCAACCTAACGCTAACGCTAACAGCCTGCATGTATTTGAAATGGAAGAGTAATAAAATATTATTAAACTATTAATTGCACTTTATTTATTCTAAGGGGATGTTAAATACCTGGTGTGCTCAATACCTGAATAAACATCTTGAACACTCAAAGAAATGTACTGAGAGCAGTAACAAATTTAGTGATCATTTCAGTGTTATAGTTTTGGTTCCATCTGTTTATTTTCTTCCCTATGTAGTTGTTCTTTTAGTTATTTAAAAATGTTAAACTTCTAATTAAATTTAGTCACTTCAAACATGTACAAAATTATCCTCTCTATCTGTCTCTATTAAAGCAGCAGAGTATCAGTGGCTATCTTAATTCTTTTTCAATTGTTTATTTAAACAAGCACCACAGATTTTATTTAAAACACAGAGACCTTCCAATGGCAGAGTTTTGTGTTTGGGATGGAGAAGGAAACACACTGTTGTTAGACTCTGCTCAAATTAATAAAAACCCATTTGATCACACAGCCAGCAGAACACAGCAATCTCCCCTGCAAACTACATTGCTATGGCAGCCACCCAGCTCTTTCAGAAACCCCTTCCTGTATTTGCTGTCAGGATGATGCACAACAGTGGGGTAACAAATGCTAGAGCAGGGGCCCTTCATGGCAGGGCTTTATCAACAGCTCCATCTCTCTAACTCAAGATTGCTCCAGGTTTAGGGACTCTAGGTCATCCATAGTAGAGTAAACAGAGCACCTACAGTACACTTTGCAAAGTAATGGACTTGAGCATTATTGTGCTGTACTGTACTGTTTAATTGTTAGCAGGTTTCCTAGCACAGATTTGGCTCATGCCATGCCAGTCACTCAGTGTTAGCTTGGAAAATAACAGTGAAAAAGGATTCACCACGGGATTACTACCAAGAAGCAGATTAGATGGATTTGCTCTGTTGTGATGAGGAAAAGATGTTAAACACACATATGTAATCCTAACCACAATCTTAGGAACAGAGAACAATCGCTGCCATGCTGTCCTCTAGCTTACATGTAGCTCTATGCTTACAGCAGTAGTAGATGGACAAGATGGAAGAAGACTCATTTCAAAAAGCAAAAGTTTTGTTTATGGTATTTTTATGGTTGATACATGCAGCTCCATTCACCAGCTTGCTGCTGTCCTCATGTCAAAGTCTCTGGTTGTTAATCTAAGCATATATTCCTAAGGATGTGCTGGTCACATATACAGAAAAGTAACCAGACAGCCAACAATCATAGCTTTGTATATAGGTACAATGTAACAGGAGAACAGGTACTTCCATTGCTTCAGACCATTGTTTTAATATACCACTGAATGATATGTCCAGATGCAGCATTACAACAAATGCCAGCATTCATCATGAGTATCCAAAATAATGCTTCCAGTGGTTGACGTATCCTTCTACATAAAGGCACAAAGATAATGTGAGACTGGTAGAAAGAGTGGACCACTCAAGACTGTTGAGGAGAGCAGGTAAACAGCCACACATGCCAAAACTCCTGTGCTATAAAAAATCTCTACCAAAAGTCAAAGACAGAAAGGGAGAGAGAACTGACCATCAGATTCCTTTCATGCCCATTGCACAAGACAGGGATAAGTTCTGATGTGTCTGACTGAGTGGACAGGAGCATTCAATGCCACTGTAAAACTTTAAGCTTACCACATGGTAAGCTTCTAGATCTGTGCATTATATGTTTATTTATCAAAGTGTTACATTGCCAGCATCTGTCCCCTTCAGCCGCTCTTCAACTTTTCAGACTATAGCTTACTTAACCACTGCGGTTCAAAGAAAAGAAAAAGAAAAAGAAAAAGAAAAAGAAAAAGAAAAGAAAAGAAAAAGAAAAAGAAAAAGAAAAAGAAAAAGAAAAAGAAAAAGAAAAAGAAAAAGAAAAAGAAAAAGAAAAAGAAAAAGAAAAAGAAAAAGAAAAAGAAAAAGAAAAAGAAAAAGAAAAAGAAAAAGAAAAAGAAAAAGAAGAAGAAAAAGAAGAAGAAGAAGAAAAAGAAAAAGAAGAAGAAGAAGAAAAAGAAAAAGAAAAAGAAAAAGAAAAAGAAAAAGAAAAAGAAAAAGAAAAAGAAAAAGAAAAAGAAAAAGAAAAGGAAAAGGAAAAGGAAAAGGAAAAGGAAAAGGAAAAGGAAAAGGAAAAGGAAAAGGAAAAGGAAAAGGAAAAGGAAAAGGAAAAGGAAAAGGAAAAGGAAAAGGAAAAGGAAAAGGAAAAGGAAAAGGAAAAGGAAAAGGAAAAGGAAAAGGAAAAGGAAAAGGGAAAAGAAAAAGAAAAAGAAAAAGAAAAAGAAAAAGAAAAAGAAAAAGAAAAAGAAAAAGAAAAAGAAAAAGAAAAAGAAAAAGAAAAAGAAAAAGAAAAAGAAAAGGAAAAAGAAAAAGAAAAAGAAAAAGAAAAAGAAAAAGAAAAAGAAAAAGAAAAAGAAAAAGAAAAAGAAAAAGAAAAAGAAAAAGAAAAAGAAAAAGAAAAAAAAAAGAAAAAGAAAAAGAAAAAGAAAAAGAAAAAGAAAAAGAAAAAGAAAAAGAAAAAGAAAAAGAAAAAGAAAAAGAAAAAGAAAAAGAAAAAGAAAAAGAAAAAGAAAAAGAAAAAGAAAAAGAAAAAGAAAAAGAAAAAGAAAAAGAAAAAGAAAAAGAAAAAGACTTTTATAAAGGTAAGCCCCACGTGAATTGGTCTGGTTTTATTTTATCCTTTTGCTCCCTGTTATAGAACTTCTTGGATGAATAAATAATGCTTTGTTTTGAAGATGTTATCTTGGAATCACTTTAATCAACCACTGTCATGATCTCCCACCTAGGTCTAGTGGGATAACAGATAGAAGGAGTTGTGAGAGCAAAGCTAGGCATGCTTTGCAGACAAACTTGATCTCACTTTGTGTATACGCTGTGGGGATATATGCTCTCACCATCCATGCCCTGAGCTGCATAACTGCTCTGGTCCAGGCCTGAGCTCCAGCTCTTTTCTCAGGCTTATTTCCTCAGCCACACAAACCCAGACTGTCTGCTGGTGGTGGTGTGAAACATGGGCAAAAAACAGCTGGGATCTGCATCCAGAAGAGCTCACTGTCATATCTTGGTCATGACTGGGCCACATGCTTTGGCTCAAATAGAGTGAATATAGCAAAATCTGCCCTGAAAGAGATGCTCTTAGAAACCTCTAAGAGGAGTGTGAAATGTGTTCCAATTTTTGCTGTGATATGTGCTGTTTCAGGTAACTGTAAAGAATGGAGTTTCTAGGTGATAGGTGTCAATGAAATTTTAAGTGAACAAATTTATAATGGTCTGATTCAAAATTCATAAGTTTGTTATATGAAAGTTATCTCACAGTAATTATTCACAAATTCAACTATAACTACCTCTCAAGTCTACAATGCACAACAGCCCATTCAATTGTTTTTGTTCAGTGTTTAGTGTGATAAAAGTCAGTACGAAAACCGAGAAACCATTGAGAAACCATTACTGAAATTGCATTATTAGCCATTGGAAGGGGGCTGTTCTGGATTTGAATATGGTCTATAATCCACAGAACATTCCACTTATGCGTGTCCTATGGCAGTCAGCATTCCTCTGTCCTACTGACAATGTGCTGACAGGCAGCACTCACTCTTTTCTGTCCTGCTTCTTTGAGACTGACTTCTGGGTGCAGGGACATGGTTCATCCTACAGAATTTCCAGAGCCAAGGGAAATATCAATTGTCTCTCTGTGGATGTGCATTCTAAACACTGTGCTAATGCCTTCAAGCTCTAGCAAAAAGTTCAAATAGCATTCTTGGAAAGATGAAGAAAGTAAAAATTCAGAGGCAGGGCCAGGACCAGGGACCCTGAGCTGGACTTCCAGGTCCAGTCCAGGGCAGAAGGAAGAGAATGAGGTAGAACTTTCTCCAGTAAGTTCATTCACTCCATGGAAAGGTGGAGGGTAGGGAGAAAAAAATAAGGAAAAGTTAGGAGTGTTGTTTTTTGAAATTACTGTGGGGCATAAGAGGAGGACTTCACCCAAGATCTGCTTTGATCTTGTGAATAAGATTCCATCTCTAAAGTTTTCTACTTATACTTCTGCCAGGTTTGAACAGAAGAAGATAGTTTGTTCAAGGATGAGACCATACATCTCCTCCAGCATTCTTTGCTGGCAGTACTCCCAATCCCAACAACTTTCACCAAGGAAGGTCTAAAAAAGAAAATAAAAAATACAGCAAGTGTAAGGACTAGTGGCATTGAGATTCTCTGAGGCTTGAGAAGCAAGACTAGTTTGGCTATTTTCATGTGTGTGGGTACACGCAGGGTAAGAGAGTGAGAACTATAGGATGATAAGGTTAGCCCCAACTATTTCAAAATGTCACTGCTGCAGTAGGGTAGACATAGTTTAAGAGTACTAGAAGTGGGTACACCTCAGAGTTGTATCCCTATTCCACATAGGACCAGATCTGACTAGGCTGGCACTTGAGGAAGACTGCTTTACTACAGCAGACAATGTTTAGGTTAATGTTATTGAATATTATACAGCTGAGAAATATTGAATTAAATATATATATATATTACAGTTCATAGCTGTTACAATTAGAAATATGGCATGGATACCTATGAATACACAGTATAGAAATTTACTGTTGATTCTTTGAGTAAGACAAGCAACAGATTTGATCAGCTCCATGGCCTAGATGATGTATTAATATTATTTTAATTGCTGTTTAATTTGGTTCATAGTCACGGACCACAAGCCATTTATACCAGTCACTATAAAAACACTGAACAAAATGCTGTTCCAAAACACCTACAATTTAAGGATAAAACAAATCATAACAGACAGACAGTTGTGACAGTGATTCAAAAAAGGATCAAAAAGCCACACAGATGGTAGATGTGAAGTAATTTTGTCTCAATACAATCTCCATACAATCCTAGTTCTGTTCAATACAAGAACTGAAACATACGATTTATAACTGTCTGGGTGTTATTCTGAGCATCACTTATCATGTTGGATGTTTTGTTCAATCTCTTTTTACAACCTGCCATGTTCCATAGAGTGGGATGCTTCAAAACCAGCTCTGTCTTTTCCCTTGAAAAGGCATAATTTCAGGAATCCCCATATTTTGACCAGGAGCTGGTTCTAAAAAAAGATAGTAAAACCAAGAAGACCTTAACCTTTTCTTTCTGAAACCAACATATCACAGAATCACAGAATCACAGAATTTTCTAGGTTGGAAGAGACCTCAAGGTCATCGAGTCCAACCTCCAACCTAACGCTAACAGCCCTCCACTAAACCATATCCCTAAGCTGTACATCTAAGCGTCTTTTGAAGACTTCCAGGGATGGTGACTCCACCACTTCCCTGGGCAGCCTGTTCCAATGCCTCACAACCCTTTCTGTAAAGAAGTTCTTCCTAACATCTAACCTAAAACTCCCCTGGCTCAACTTAAGCCCATTCCCCCTCGTCCTGTCACCAGGCACGTGGGAGAACAGGCCAACCCCCACCTCTCTACAGCCTCCTTTAAGGTATCTGTAAAGAGCAATAAGGTCACCCCTGAGCCTCCTCTTCTCCAGGCTGAACAAGCCCAGCTCCCTCAGCCGCTCCTCGTAGGACTTGTTCTCCAGGCCCCTCACCAGCTTCGTCGCCCTTCTCTGCACCCGCTCAAGCACCTCCATGTCCTTCTTGTAGCGAGGGGCCCAAAACTGAACACAGTACTCGAGGTGCGGCCTCACCAGAGCTGAGTACAGGGGGACGATCACCTCCCTAGCCCTGCTGGTCACGCTGTTCCTAATACAAGCCAGGATGCCGTTGGCCTTCTTGGCCACCTGAGCACACTGCTGGCTCATATACAGCCGACTGTCCACCATCACTCCCAGGTCCTTCTCTGCCTGGCAGCTTTCCAACCATTCCTCTCCCAGCCTGTAGCTCTGCTTGGGGTTATTGCGCCCCAGGTGCAGGACCCGGCACTTGGCCTTGTTAAACTTCATGCAGTTGACCTCAGCCCATCGGTCCAGCCTATCCAGATCCTCCTGCAGAGCTTTCCTACCCTCAAGCAGATCGACACACGCACCTAACTTGGTGTCATCTGCGAACTTACTGAGGGTGCACTCGATGCCCTCGTCCAGATCATCGATGAAGATATTAAAGAGGACCGGCCCCAGCACCGAGCCCTGGGGGACGCCACTAGTGACTGGCCTCCAACTGGACTTGGCTCCATTCACCACGACTCTTTGGGCCCGGCTATCCAGCCAGTTTCTAACCCAACGAAGCGTGCGCCAGTCCAAGCCAAGAGCAGCCAGTTTCTTGAGGAGAATGCTGTGGGAGACGGTGTCAAAAGCCTTGCTGAAGTCAAGGTAGACCACATCCACAGCCTTTCCCTCATCCACCCAGCGCGTCACTCTGTCATAGAAGGAGATCAGGTTCGTCAGGCATGACCTGCCTTTCATAAAGCCATGCTGACTGGGCCTGATCGCCTGCTTCCCCTGCAAGTGCTGCATGATGACTCTCAGGAGGATCTGCTCCATGAGCTTTCCTGGCACTGAGGTCAAACTGACAGGCCTGTAGTTTCCTGGGTCTGCCCTCCGGCCCTTCTTGTAGATGGGCGTCACGTGGGCGTCACGTTTGCTAGCCGCCAGTCGATTGGGACCTCCCCCGATAGCCAGGACTGTTGATAAATGATGGACAGTGGCTTGGCCAGCTCCTCTGCCAGTTCCCTCAGTACCCTTGGGTGGATCCCATCTGGCCCCATCGACTTGTGCACATCTAAGTGCCGTAGTAGGTCACCAACCAGTTCTTCATGGATAATGAGGGCCACATCCTGCTCCCCATCCCCTTCCACCAGCTCAGGGTACTGGGTATCCAGAGAACATCCGGTATTGCCGCTAAAGACTGAGGCAAAGAAGGCATTGAGCACCTCCGCCTTTTCCTCATCTCTTGTAACTAAGTTTCCCCCCGCATCCAGTAAAGGATGGAGATTCTCCTTAGTCCTCCTTTTTGTGTTGATGTATTTATAGAAACGTTTTTTGTTATCTTTAACGGCAGTAGCCAGATTGAGCTCCAGATGAGCTTTGGCCTTCCTAATTTTGTCCCTGCACAGCCTCGCTACTTCTTTAAAGTCCTCCTTAGTGGCCTGCCCACTTTTCCAAAGCTTATAAACCCTCTTTTTCCTCCTAAGATCAAGCCACAATTCTCTGTTGAGCCAGGCCGGTCTTCTTCCCCGCCAGCTCGTCTTTGGGCACGTGGGAACAGACCGTTCCTGCGCCATTAAGACTTCCCTCTTGAAGAGCGCCCAGCCTTCCTGGACCCCTCTGCCCTTCAGAACCGCCTCCCAAGGGACTCCACCAACCAATGTCCTGAGCAGCTCAAAGTCAGCCCTCCGAAAGTCCAATACAGCGGTTTTACTGGTCCCCTTCCTGACCTCGCCATGGTTTAGAAAATTGGTTTAGAAAAGTTTAAAAGTAATTACTGAAAGGCAGTGCTGCCAAAAATTATCTATCCATTAAGGTTAGAGAGGGAGAAGGGGTTAGAAATTAATTTGATAAGACTTGAGTTCTGACCAAGAGTCATTCTTGGGAGCTAGCTGCCACTTTAATTACATAAAAATCAGAAAGCGTTTAAAAATTAGAGATAGACTCTTGTTATAGTTTTTAATTAAAAAAAAAAAAAAAATTCAAAGTGTAAATATAACACATTGACATACTCAGCAATATTTTACTGCTCTGTTATGAGCTGCTCTGTTATGAGCTATTTCCAGAACCATCTTGTTTTAGACTATCTATAGCCATTCATCTGCAACTTTTCTTCAAGAGCATGAGACAATAACCAGATCTCTTTAGATAGCTTTTTTACTTATTTGTCATATTCTTGCCCTTGAAAGTATGTTGACAGAAACAGCCAACTTAAATTACAGTTTTTGAAAGTATCACATAAGAATTCATGTTACTTGTTAATAAAATAGAAGATCTGGATCTTTTCCAAATCCCTGAAGTAGTCTGCTACTAAATAAAATGGGCCAGGGTCCATTTCCTGGCTTTTCGGCAAAGTGCACATTATGCCTTGAGCTCTCCTTTCCCTCCTCAGAGGGTAGAGATGGTGGCCTACCCTGCACCCACAGCATGTCAACTGTGTGCTAATAAATAAATGATATGATCAATCATGTGCCAGCTCTCAAATTTGTCCCCTGGACTTGTTTATTTTTCTGATATCGTTCATCCAAATATATATATATTACCTAAAAAAAGGTAAGAGGGAGGGAAAAAGAATATTACAGAAGACTTCAAATTTGAGGCAACATTTTAGTCAAATGAGCCAAAAGCTAATCTTCCTACAGCCTTATTCTTACCTCAACCAGTGCAATCTAGCCTTTTCAAAATTAAACAAGACATCAGAGGTCTGCCTTTAAAGTACATTGTTGTAAATAACATTTTTTCACATTAACAGCATTTCACTAGACCTCACACTTAAAAACAAGTATACAGAAGCAGAGAGAGAAAAAAGTGCAAGATATAGAGCTATGAAGTGATAATAAAACCAGCCCAGCTAGTTCCTGACATGATCATGTCTCTTCAGGTGTCACAGTCGATCAAAATTTCACCGGATTTCTGCTTTGAACTTCATAGCTGTCACTGGAAGCTTTCAGAAATCAGAAGGCTGGTAAAATATTGCATCACCTTCTGCTCATGCGTGCATTGTCTCCACATCATCTTAGACTGGGATTCAATTCCCTATAGTCATTTTGCCATTTTCTTGTATAAGCTGAATGTTAAAACTATTTCACATAGAACCCGGACATAGTAAAGTGGCACAAATTGTTACCCATAGGGCCATCGGACACGTTAGTTCAAATTAAAATTCAACCAGCATGAAACCAAATTAAGTGTGGAGCTTCATACACTGACTGCACATGTCTAATGTCACCACTGATTTACTTATACATACTATCAATATATACAGTCAATATATGAGAAGTGGGAAAATGTTTGGAAACAGATTGATTTGCAAGTTTGATGGTACTCCATTTACTTAGACATGAACAAACTGTAATATGATAAACATGCATAT
>NW_028180694.1:0-11151 GCF_964211825.1 Aythya ferina
ATCTGGGGGCAGTTTCACTGGTTTTGGGGTCTCTGTACAAGATTTGGGGCCATTTGCAGCAGTTTTGGGGTCTCTGAGATTTGGGGTCATTTTCAGCAGATTTGGGGCCATTTCCAGTAGATTTGGGGCAGTTTCAGTGGTTTTCTGGCCATTTGCAGTGGATTTGGGGGCAGTTTCAGCGGTTTTGGGGGTCTCTGTGTGAGATTTGAGACTATTTCCAGCAGATTTGGGACCATTTCCAGCAGATCTGGGGGCAGTTTCCGCAGTTTTGGGCTCTCTGTGTGAGATTTGGTGCCATTTCCAGCAGATTTGGGGACAGTTTCAGTGGTTTTGTGGCCATTTTCAGCAGATTTGGGGCTATTTACAGCTGTTTTGGGGGCAGTTTCAGTGGTTTTGGGGGTCTCTGTATGAGATTTGGGGCTATTTGCAGTGGTTTTGGGGTCTCTGTATGAGATTTGGGGCCATTTTCAGCAGATTTGGGACCATTTCCAGCAGATCTGGGGGCAGTTTCAGTGGTTTTGGGGTCTCTGTACAAGATTTGGGGCTATTTGAAGTGGTTTTGGGCTCTCTGTGTGAGATTTGGTGCAATTTCCAGCAGATTTGGGGGCAGTTTCAGTGGTTTTGTTGCCATTTTCAGCAGATTTGGGACCATTTCCAGCAGATTTGGGGGCAGTTTCAGTGGTTTTGGGCTCTCTGCGTGAGATTTGGGGGCAGTTTCAGCGGTTTTGGGCTCTCTGCGTGAGATTTGCTGCCATTCCCAGCAGATCCGGGGGCACTTTCAGTGGATTTGGGGCCAGTTTCGTTGATTTTGTGCTCTCCGCATGACACCTGGGGCCACCTCCCCCAACCCCCACGCACCCCAAATGCCCCCCGAATCACCCCCCGGTTCCCCCAAAACCCCCAAAAACCCACAACTAACCCCCTTGCCCCCCCCCCGCAGCGGGCACCACCTACATTTTCGGCAAGGGGGGGGCTCTGATCACCTACACGTGGCCCCCCAACGAGCGCCCCAGCACCCGCGCCGACCGCCTGGCCCTGGGCTTCAGCACCCAGCAGCGCGACGCCGTCCTGCTGCGCGTCGAGAGCGCCGCGGGGCTGGGGGACTTCCTGCAGCTCCACATCGTAAGGGGGGGGGCCGGGGGGGTCATATGGGGTCGTATGGGGTCGTATGGGATTGGGGGGATTGGGGGCAGTTGGGGGAAATGGGAGGAATTGGGGGAATTGGGGGAACTGGGAGGAATTGGGGGTATGGGAGTACTATGGGGCTGGGGGACTTCCTGCAGCTCCACATCGTAAGGGGGGGGTCCGGGGGGGTCCACGGGGTCATATGGGGTCGTATGGGGTCATATGGGATCGGGGGGATTGGGGGCTGTTGGGGGAACTGGGAGGAATTGGGGGAATTGGGAGGAACTGGGAGGAATGGGGGGAATTGGGGGAATGAGAGCGCTATGGGGCTGGGGGCTTCCTGCAGCTCCACATCGTAAGGGGGGGGCTGGGGGGGTCCACGGGGTCATATGGGGTCATATGGGATCGGGGGGACTGGGAGGAACTGGGGGCAATTGGGGGAACTGGGAGGAACTGGGGGAATGAGAGTGCTATGGGGCTGGGGGACTTCTGGGAATGAATACTGGGATACTGGGGACACTGGGAATGAATGGGGACGAATTGGGGACATTGGGGACGAATTGGGGATACTGGGGACACTGGGAACAAATTGGGGATACTGGGGACGAATTGGGGATGAATTGGGGATACTGGGGACACTGGGAATGAATGGGGACATTGGGGGATGAATTGGGGACGGATTGGGGATACTGGGGATGAATTGGGGATACTGGGGACACTGGGAATGAATGGAGACATTGGGGGACGAATTGGGGATACTGGGGACGAAATGGGGATACTGGGGATGGATTGGAGACGAATTTGGGACATTGGGGACGAATTGGGGATACTGGGGACACTGGGAACGAATGGGGACATCGGGGGCCGATGGGGCCGGTCTCGGTGCTGTGTGGGGACAGAGGGATAGGGAGATGCGGGGGTCCCCCCGTCCCCCCCACCCCCCCCCCACCCCCCCTCGTGACGCCCACCCCCCTGGCAGGCGCAGGGGGCGGTGGGGGTGCTGTTCAACGTGGGCACCGAGGACATCGCCCTGGAGGAGCGCGGCGCCGCCGTCAGCGACGGCCGCTTCCACGTCGTGCGCTTCACCCGCAGCGGCGGCAACGCCACCCTCCAGGTGGACGGCGGCCCCGTCCACGAGCGCTACCCCGCAGGTACCGGCCCCTATAGGGCGCGGGGGACGGCCCCTATAGGGTTGCGGGGAGAGGGACGGCGCCTATAGGGTTGCGGGGAGAGACGGTGGGGTGACCCCCGGGGGGCGCCTTGGAGGGGTGCCTCGAGCGGGGAGAGCGCGCCGAGGAGAGGGTGCGGGTAGGGGTGACTATAGGGGGTATAGGGAGCGCCCCGGGGTGACTATAGGGGGTATAGGGAGCGCCCCGGGGTGACTATAGAGGGCATAGGGGGCACCCCAGGGTGACTATAGAGGGCATAGAGAGCGCCCCAGGGTGCCTATAGAGGGCATAGGGAGCGCCCCAGGGTGCCTATAGGGGGCATAGAGAGCGCCCCAGGGTGCCTATAGGGTGCCTTGAGCATGTAGAGTGTGCCAAGAGAGGGTCTGGAGCACCTATAGGGTGCCTGGAGGGCCTGTAGAGCGCCCTGAGTGGGTAGAGTGCACCAAGAGAGCACCCCAGGGTGCCTATAGAGGGCATAGGGAGCACCCCGGGGTGCCTATAGGGTGCCTTGAGCATGTAGAGTGTGCCAAGAGAGCGCCTAGAGCGCCTATAGGGTGCATAGAGAGGGTCTGGGGCAGCTATAGAGTGCCTGGAGGGCCTATAGAGCGCCCTGAGTGCACCAAGAGAGCACCCCAGGGTGCCTATAGGGTGCCTCGAGCACGTAGAGTGTGCCAAGAGAGGGTCTGGAGCACCTATAGGGTGCATAGAGAGGGTCTGGGGCACATATAGGTTGCATAGAGAGGGTCTGGGGCACCTATAGAGTGCCTGGAGGGGCTATAGAGCATCCTGAGTGCGTAGAGTGCACCAAGAGAGCACCCCGGGGTGCCTATAGGGTGCCTCAAGCAAGTGGAGTGTGCCAAGAGAGGGTCTGGAGCACCTATAGGGTGCATAGAGAGGGTCTGGGGCAGCTATAGAGTGCCTGGAGGGCCTGTAGAGCACCCTGAGTGTGTATGGCACGCCAAGAGAGAGCCTGGAGCACCTATAGAGTGCATAGAGAAGGCCTGGGGCACCTATAGAGTGCATAGAGAGGGTCTGGGGCACCTATAGAGTGCCCTGAGTGTGTATAGCCTGACAACAGAGCGCCCTAGGGCACCTATAGAGTGCCTCTAGTGCGTAGAGCGCGCCAAGAGAGTGCCCGGAGTGCGCAGAGAGCACCCGGGGCACCTACAGAGTGCGTAGAGAGGATCTGGGGTACCTATAGATTGCCTGTAGGGCCTATAGAGTGCCCTGAGTGTGTATGGCATGACAACACAACATCCAGGGCACCTACAGGGTCTCCATAGGGACCTCCGTACTCTTCCTGTAGGCCTCTATAGGCCTCTATACTCTTCTTGTAGGCATCTATAGGCCTGTACTCTTCCTATAGACCTCCCTACCCTTCCTATAGGCCTCTGTAGGCCTCTGTACTCTTCCTGTAGGCCTCTACAGAGCTCTGTTCCCTGCTCTAGGCTTCTATAGGCCTCCATACTCTTCCTGTAGACCTCTATAGTGCTCTGTACCCTCCTGTAGGCCTCTATAGGCCTCCATACTCTTCCTGTAGGCCCCTATAGCACTCTGTACTCTCCTGTAGTCCTCCATAGGCCTCTGTACTCTTTCTGTAGGCCTCTGTACTCTTCCTATAGGCCTCTATAGCACTGTGTACCCTCCCATAGGCCTCTATAGGCCTCTACTCTTCCTGTAGGCCCCTATAGCTCTCCATACCCTCCCGTAGGCCTCTATAGGCCTCTATACTCTTCCTGTAGGCCTCTGTACTCTCCCTATAGGCCTCTGTAGTGCTCTGTGCCTTCTGGTAGGCCTCTATCGGCCTCCATACTCTTCCTGTAGGCCCCTATAGTGCTCCATACCCTCCCGTAGGCCTCTATACTCTTCCTGTAGGCCTCTACAGTGCTCTCTACCCCCTATAGGCCTGTATAGGCCTCTGTACGCTTCCTGTTGGCCTCTATAGTGCTCCATACCCTCCTGTAGGCCTCTATACCCTCCCTGTAGGCCCCTATAGCGCTCCATACCCTCCTGTGGGCCTCTATAGGCCTCCATACCCTCCCTGTAGGCCCCTATAGCGCTCTATACCCTCCTGTAGGCCTCTATACTCTCCCTGTAGGCCCCTATAGCGCTCCATACCCTCCCGTAGCCCCCCGTAGTCCTGCTCTAGGCCCCCACAGCCTCCCTGAAGCCCCCCTCCCCTAATTAAGGCACCGACTGCAGCCCTAACGAGGTCCCCGCGCTAACGAAGGCCCCAGGCGTCCGGGCACCCTCTAACGCCCCCCTAAACGCCGCATAAACGCCCCCAAAATCCGGCCGCCCGGCGGCCAGGCCACACACCGTGGGGACGCCCGCGGGGACGCCGGCGGTGCCACGTTGCGGTGGCACCGGGGATGGCAACGCCATCGTGTCTGGGTGACACCGGTGTTGGTGCTGGCGGTGGCAAGGTGGCCGTGGCAGGGATGGTGACACTGGCGGTGACGCCACCGGCTTTGTCGTGGTCATGTCATGGTGACACCAACGGTGACACCAACGGTATTGTCATGGTGACGCCAACGGCATTGTCTTGTCATGTCATGGTGACACCAACAGTGACACCGATGGTATTGTCTTCTCATGGTGACGCCAACGGCATTGTCGTGGTCATGTCATGGTGACCCCAATGGCATTGTCATCACCAGGTCTTGGTGACACCAGTGGTAACGGTGTCGTCATGGTCATGTTGTGGTGCCACCAGTTGTGCCACCGTGTCCTTGTCACACTGACTCCGCTGGTGCCACCACGGCTGTGCCACGTTGATGCCAAAGGTGCCACCAGCGGTGCCACCATTGATGCGTTGTGCCGACATCCACGGTGACATGAGTTGTGCCACCATGGCGATATCATGGTGATGCCAATGGTGTCACCACGGCCATGTCATGTTGACGCCAATCGTGTCACTGCGGCCATGTCACATTGATGCCAATCGTGCCACCGCGGCCATGTCATGTTGATGCCAATGGTGCCACCATGGCCACGTCATGTTGACGCCAATCATGTCACCGCGGCCATATCATGGTGATGCCTACAGTGCCACCACTGGTGCCACCACGGCCATGCTACGTTGACGCCAATGGTGCCACCACGGCCATGTCATGTTGACGCCAATCATGTCACCGCGGCCATGTCACGTTGATGCCAATGGTGCCACCACGGCCATGCTACGTTGACGCCACCGGCGCCACCGCGGCCGCGTTGACGCCAACGGCCACACCGCCAGCACCCCCGCCGCCGCCCGCCCCCGCGGCCTGTCCCCGTGTCCCCGTGTCCCCGTCCCCGTCCCCGGTGCCCCCGGCGGTTCCCCGGGCGCCCCCCGTAGCCGCCCCCTAACCCTCTTCTCCCTCTTCAAGGCAGCGCGGATAGCGAGCGGCTGGCGATTGCCAGGCAGCGAATCCCCTACCGGCTCGGTCGGGTAGTCGATGAGTGGCTGCTCGACAAAGGTAACTCGTTAGCGCCGCCCTAACGAGCCCGGGGGGGAGGGTCACGTGACCCCGGGGGGTCGCCTGACCCGGGGAGGTTCAGGGATCGAAGGGGGTGGCCGGGGGGGGTCACGTGACCCCCTCCGGTAGCCGTGACCCCTGGGGTCACGTGAGCCTGGCGGTCTTGGTGGTAGGGGGTCACGTGACCCTGGTGACCTTGGTACTAGGTGTCACGTGACCCTGGTATCACGTCACCCTGGTGCCTGTGACCCACCCCCAGTGTCACGTGACCCTGGTGACCTTGGCGCTAGGGGTCATGTGACCCTGGTGTCTGTGACCCCCAGTGTCACGTGACCCTGCTGTCCATGGCACTGGGTGTCACGTGACCCTGTTATCTCTGCCACCCGGTGTCACGTGACCCATGCGCCTGTGACACCCGGTGTCATGTGACCCCAGCGTCCTTGACACCCCCTGCCACATGGGGTCACGTGACATCGGTGTCATGTGACCCTGGCATCCTGGACACCTGGTGTCACATGACCCCAGTGCCTGGGGCTGACGCCCTCTGGGGGTCACGTGACCCAGGTGCCCACGACCCAGGTGTCACGTGACCTTGGTACCACGTGAACCCGGTGCCACGTGCCCCCGGTGTCACGTGACCCCCGTGCCACGTGACCCCTTGTCCAAGGCCCCCCCGGTGCCTCGTGACCTCCTTTGCCACGTGACCCCGCTGTCACGTGACCCCGGTGCCACGTGACCCTGCTGTCACGTGACCCCGGCGCCACGTGACCCCGCTGTCACGTGACCGGGCGCCCACCCGGGCTCTGCACCCCGCTGCCCGCAGCCCTGCCCCCGCAGCCGCCCCCATTAAAGGGACCCGAACAGCCCCTAAATGGCCCAAAACGGCCCCAAACGGCCCCAAAACGGCCCCGTAGCGGCCCTAAACGCTCCTAAACCCGCTAAACCGCGCATAACGCCCCGCTAACCGCCCCCAGCCCCCCTGGGGCCGGCCGCACCGGCGTGCACGAGTGTGCGAGTGGCACCGTGAGCGTGCAAGTGGGCCTGGTGAGCGTGCAAGAGGCACGGTGAGTGTGCAAGTGGGCCTGGTGAGCGTGCAAGAGGCACGGTGAGCGTGCAAGTGGGCCTGGTGAGTGTGCAAGAGGCACGGTGAGCGTGCACGTGAGCCTGGTGAGTGTGCAAGTGGCCCTGGTGAGTGTGCAAGCGGCACGGTGAGCGTGCACGTGAGCCTGGTGAGTGTGCAAGAGGCACAGTGAGCGTGCAAGTGGGCCTGGTGAGTGTGCAAGAGGCACAGTGAGCGTGCACGTGAGCCTGGTGAGTGTGCAAGAGGCACGGTGAGTGTGCAAGAGGCACAGTGAGCGTGCACGTGAGCCTGGTGAGTGTGCAAGAGGCATGATGAGTGTGCAAGAGGCACAGTGAGTGTGAGTGGCACCACGAGTGTGCAAGCGGCACGGTGAGCGTGTGAACGGCACAGTGAGCGTGCAAGAGGCACAGCAAGCGTGCGAGCGAGGGTGCAAGAGCACGAGGGCCGTGAGCGAGGGTGCACGAGGATGTTGCACAAGTGCTGTGCGTGCACGAGGCCCTGGGCGAGCGCCGTTGGTGCACGAGCTCCGAGTGCACAAGAGCCACGCGTGAGGGCTGAGCGTGCACGAGTGTTGTGCGGACACACGCGCTGCTTGTGCAAGGGTGCTTGTGTGCACACGAGTGTGCGTGTGTGCGTGCACAAGCACGTGTGTGCGCGTGCACGAGTGCGTGTGCAAGGCCGCCTGCATGCACAAGCGCGTGCGTGCACGAGTGTGTGTGTGCACGACTGCGTGTGCACGAGCGGCCCCCCCTCGCCCCCTCCCCTCCCCCCCCGTGTCGCGAGCGTGCCCGTGGTGCCCCCCCCTCCCCCCCCCCCCCCCCCCCCAAGCGCTGTCGGTGTCCCTTTAACGGCCACCGCCCGGGGGGGGGGCACGGGGAGGGGGGGGGGGGGGCAAAGGGGGGGTGGGGGAGGGGCACGGGGGGGGGGGAGGGGCACTGGAGGGGGAGGGGGCACTGGGGGGTGGGGGAGGATGGGTTGGGGGGGGATGGGCAGGGAGGGGGGGCCACCCGCACACCCCACTGGTCCCAGTACAGGTCCCGGTTCTGGTCCCAGTTCTGGTGCTGGTCCCAGTGCCCATCCCAGTACCGTTACTGGTGCCCTGGTCCCATTCCCTGGTACTGGTACTGGTCCCAGTGCCCGTCCCAGTACCGTTACTGGTCCCAGGCTCGGGTTCTGGTCCTGGTACTGGTGATGGGGTCAGGTTCTGGTACTGGGACCAGTAACAGTGATGGGGGCAGGTTCTGGTCCCAGTCCCAGCAATGGGATCGCTCTGGTACTGGTACCAGTGCCAGGGTCGGGCTCCAGTCCCAGTCCCGTCAGTGGGGTCAGGCTCCAGCACTCACACCAGTAATAGGGTCAGGCCCCAGTCCCAGTCCTGGTTATGGGACCGGGTCCCAGTCCCAGTCCCAATACCAGTCCAAGTCCCAGTCCCAGTCCTGGTTATGGGGTCGGGTTCCAGTACCAGTCCCAGTCCCAGTCCCAGTTATGGGGCCGTATCCCACCCCCACCCCCATTTCCCTTCCCAACCTCCCCCCTCCCCTCACCCAGTACCCCCCTCCCCAGCTCCCAGTACCCCCCTCCCCTCACCCAGTTCCCCCCTCCCCAGCTCCCAGTCCCCCCTCCCCTGCCCCCAGCACCCCCTCCCCTCACCCAGTACCCCCTCCCCAGCTCCCAGTTCCCCTCCCCTGCTCCCAGTACCCCCCTCCCCTCACCCAGTACACCCCCACCCCAGCTCCCAGTACCCCCTCCCCTCACCCAGTACCCCCTCCCCTGCACCCAGTATCCCCCTCCCCAGCTCCCAATACCCCCCCTCCCCTGCTCCCAGTTCCCCCCCCATGCTCCCAGTACCCCCCCCAGCTCCCAGTTCCCCCTCCCCATTCCCAGTACACCCCCTCCCCTCACCCACTACCCCCTCCCCTCACCCAGTACCCCCTTCCCCAGCTCCCAGTTCCCCCCCCTCACCCAGTACACCCTCCCCAGCTCCCAGTACCCCCTCCCCTCACCCACTACCCCCTCCCCATTCCCAGTACACCCCCTCCCCACCCCCCAGCACCCCTCCCAGCTCCCAGTTCCCCCCCACTCAGCTCCCAGTCCCCCTCCCCACCCCCCAACCCCCCTCCCAGTCCCTCCCAGTCCGTCCCAGTGTCCGAGGCGCCCCTCTCCCCGCAGGCCGGCAGCTCACCATCTTCAACAGCCAGGCGGCCGTGAGGGTGGGGGGCCGCGACCGGGGGCGCCCCTTCCAGGGGCAGCTCTCGGGGCTCTACTACAACGGCCTCAAGGTGCTGGCGCTGGCGGCCGAGGGGCACCCAAGGGTGCGCCTGGAGGGGGACCTGAGGCTGGTGGGGGAACCCCCCCCCCCGGCGCCGCCCCCCCCCGGCGCCGCCACCGCCGCCCCCCCCGACATGGCCACCACCATCATGGAGACCACCACCACCATGGCCACCACCACCACCCGGCGCGGCCGCTCGCCCACCCTGAGGGACACCGTGGCGCAGGTGATAATTTGGGGGGGGGGTGATGGGGGGGTGGGGGGGGTGAGGGGGGGCTGGGGGGGGGTCTGGGGGGGTGTGAGGGGGGGTCTGGGGGGGGGTCTGGGGGGGTGTGTGGGGGGGTTAGGGGGCGAGGGGGGGTGAGGGGGGGTGAGGGAGGGGGTGTGGGGGGGGTCTGGGGGGGTGAGGGGGGGTCTGGGGGGTGAGGGGGGGTGAGGGAGGGGGTGTGGGGGGGTGAAGGGGGTGTGTGGGGGGGTGAGGGGGGGTGAGGGGGGGGTGTGGGGGGGGTGGGGGGGTGAGGGGGGGTGTGTGGGGGGGGTGAGGGGGGGGCGTGGGGGGGTCTGGGGGGGTGAGGGAGGGGGTGTGGGGGGGGGTGGGGGGGGTGTGGGGGGGGGTGAGGGGGGAGTTGGGGGGAGGTGGGGGGTGAGGGAGGGGTCTGGGGGGGGTGTGGGGGGGTTAGGGGGTGAGGGGGGGTGAGGGGGGGGTGAGGGGGGAGGTGGGGGGTGAGGGAGGGGTCTGGGGGGGGGTTAGGGGGTGAGGGGGGGTGAGGGGGGGTGAAGGGGGGGTGTGGGGGGGGTCTGGGGGGGGGTTAGGGGGTGAGGGAGGGGGTGAGGGGGGGTGAAGGGGGGGTGTGGGGGGGGTCTGGGGGGGGGTTAGGGGGTGAGGGGGGGTGAGGGAGGGGGTGTGGGGGGGTGAAGGGGGGGGTGAGGGGGGGGTTGGGAGGGTGAAAAGGGGGGGATGTGGGGGGGTTGGGGGGGTTAAAGGGGGGTTGGGGGGGTGGGGGGGTGAGGGAGGGGTTGGGGGGAGGTTGGGGGGGTGAGGAGGGGGTGGGAGGGGTGACAGAGGGGTGAGGGGAGGATTGGGGGGAGGTGAAAGGGGGGTTGGGGGGGTGAGGGGGGGGCTGGGGGAGGTGAGGAGGGGGTTGGGGGGGGGTGAGGGAGGGGTGGGAGGGTGCAAGGGGGGGGGTTGGGGGGGCTTGGAGGGGGGTAGGGGCTATGGGGGGGCACCCAGGAGCCTTGAGGGGGGGTTCAGGGGGGCTCATTGGGGGGGCTCTATGGTTATTGGGGGCCTCTGTTATTATTGGGGGGGGCCCTATTATTATTAGGGGGGGCTCTATTGTTATTGAGGGTCTCCATTATTATTGGGGGGGTCTCTATTTTTTTTTGGGGGGGCTCTATTATTATCAAGGGGGGCGTATTATTATTGGGGGGGCCGTATTATTATCGGGGGGGCTCTATTATTATCAGGGGGTCTCTATTATTATTGGGGGAGCTCTATTTTTTTGGGGGGGACCCTATTATTATCGGGGGGGTCTATTATTATTGGGGGGGCCGTATTATTATTGGGGGGCTCTATTTTTTTTGGGGGGGGCTCCATTATTAGATGGGGCCTCCATCATTATTGAGGGCCTCCATTATTATTTCAGAGGAGCTCTATTTTTTGGGGGGGTCTCTATTATTATCAGGGGGGCCTATTATTATTGGGGGGGCCATATTATTATTGGGGGGGGCTCTATTATTATCAGGGGGTCTCTCTAATTATTGGGGGGGGCTCCGTTATTATCGAGGACCACCATTATTATTTCAGAAGGTCTCTATTTTTTTTCTGGGGGGGGGTCTCCATTATTATTATTATTATTATGGGGGGGTCCCTAACTGCCTCTGCCCCCCCCCCCCAGAACACGGACGACCTCCTGGTGGCCTCGGCCGAGTGCCCGAGCGATGACGAGGACCTGGAGGAGTGCGAGCCCGGCACAGGTGGGTGCTCCTCCGCGGGGGGGCCCCCCCCCCGGCACGCGCGCGTGCAACGCACGCCCGCCCCCGGGGCAC
>NW_028180693.1:0-11121 GCF_964211825.1 Aythya ferina
TCCAATGCCTCACAACCCTTTCGGTAAAGAAGTTCTTCCTAAGATCCAGCCTAAAACTCCCTGGCACAACTTAAGCCCATTCCCCCTCGTCCTGTCACCAGGCACGTGGGAGAACAGGCCAACCCCCACCTCGCTACAGCCTCCTTTAAGGTATCTGTAGAGAGCAATAAGGTCGCCCCTGAGCCTCCTTTTCTCCAGGCTGAACAAGCCCAGCTCCCTCAGCCGCTCCTTGTAGGACTTGTTCTCCAGGCCCCTCACCAGCTTCGTCGCCCTTCTCTGCACCCGCTCAAGCACCTCGATGTCCTTCTTGTAGCGAGGGGCCCAAAACTGAACACAGTACTCGAGGTGCGGCGTCACCAGAGCCGAGTCCAGGGGGACGATCACCTCCTTAGCCCTGCTGGCCACACTGTTTCTTATGCAAGCCAGGATGCTGTCGGCCTTTTTTGGCCACCTGAGCAACTGCTGGCTCATATTCAGCCGACTATCCACCATCACTCCCAGGTCCTTCTCTGCCAGGCAGCTCTCCAACCACTCATCTCCCAGCCTGTAGCTCTGCTTGGGGTTATTGTGCCCCAGGTGCAGGACCCGGCACTTGGCCTTGTTAAACTTCATGCAGTTGACCTCAGCCCATCGGTGCAGCCTATCCAGATCCTCCTGCAGAGCTTTCCTACCCTTGAGCAGATTGACACACGCACCTAACTTGGTGTCATCTGCAAACTTACTGAGGGTGCACTCAATGCCCTCATCCAGATCATCAATGAAGATATTAAAGAGGACCGGCCCCAGCACCGAGCCATGGGGAACACCACTAGTGACCGGCCTCCAACTGGACTTGACTCCATTTACCACGACTCTTTGGGCTCGGCTATCCAGCCAGTTTCTAACCCAACGAAGCGTGCGCCAGTCCAAGCCAAGAGCAGCCAGTTTCTTGAGGAGAATGCTGTGGGAAACGGTGTCAAAAGCCTTGCTGAAGTCAAGGTAGACCACATCCACAGCCTTTCCCTCATCCACCCAAAAAAGATCCAGCCTTCCATCCACAGCCTTTCCCTCATCCACCCAAAGAAGATCCAGCTTTCTCAGCCTGTGTTCATTGAAAAGGTGCCATGGCCTTTCTATCATCCTTTTGGCGTCTTCTAGAATTGTTCTAATACTTCTATGTCCTTTTTGAGCTTGGGGCCCCAGAGCTGAATGCAGAACTCCAGGTGGGGTCTCATAAGAGCAGAGTTCGGGGGGAGAATCACCTCCCTCAACCTGCTAGACAAACTTCCTTCAATGCAGAATACTGGCTTTCTGGGCTGCAAACTCAAATTGCCAGCACAGGTTGAGTTTCTCATCCACCAACACCCTGGGTCCTTCTCCATTAATTAACTACTCATTAATGATCTCCACTGAGACACTGAGCTGCTGATCGCAGCTCTCCGAGTGTGACCATCGAACCAAATCTTTACTAGCCAAGTGGTCCATCCATCACATCCATGTCTCTCCAAGTGAGAGATAAGGATGTGATGTGGGACACTGTCAAATGCTTTGCACAAGACAAGGTATATGAGGTGAGTTGCTCTTCCACTGTCCAGCAGTAACGCCATCATAGAAGGCCACCAGATTTGTCAGGCAAAATCTGCCCTAAGTGAATCTATCACCAACAGCCACCAGCTGGCTGTCACCAGCGATCCAGAAAGGCAGGGTTGCAACACATAGCAGTGAACCTGTACAAGGGTGGTGACAGAAATCTCATGGGAAAACTGGGAGTCATTTCAGGAGTCCTGCAAACAGAAATCACAGAATCATAGAATTGATTGGGTTGGAAGAGACCTTCAAGATTATGTCGTTCCATTGCCCCTGCCATATGCAGGTGTGGGATGTGTAATCTTATAGAAAACGTAGACTTAATTAGAAATGATAATTGCTAATAGACTTAATTAGCAAGGATAAATTGTGGGAAATGTAGAAAAAGTAGGTTTAATTAGAAATGTGGATGACTCTTGAGTATCCAGGAAGGGAGTTCTGGAAGACAAGAGAAATGTGGAGGATGAGAGTCACCGTGGAACCTAAGGCATACATAAATAACAAGAGAAGATAAGTGCAAAGACTGTTACAAATCCCAGGAAAGAGGAAAGTAACAAAGCGTTGACCAAAACCTTGCACGGGAAAGGAGTTTGCGATAAGGTGCCTAGTAGCCTGAGAAATACAAGGATCAAAGGACTGTAAAGGGGGACCAGAGGGCTTTTTGGAAGGAAAACCTCTGGAAGGAAAGTGTATAAAAGGAGCATAGCCAAACTGCAATGACGACTCTTACTCGATCCCAACAAGAGTCCATGCATTTAGTCGCCACAGGCAGGGATGCCACCCACTGTAACAGGTTGCTCAGGGCCTCATCTAGCCTGGTGTTGAACACCTCCAGGGATGGGGCATCCACAGCCTCTCTGGGCAACCTGTTCCAGAGCCTCACCACCCTCTGAATGAAGAATCTCCTCCGAACATCTAACCTAAATCTCCATTCCACTAGCTTAAGGTCATTCCCCCTTATCCTATCACTATCTGTCCATGCTATTAGTCTCTTGCCATCTTTCATATGAACTCTTTATACGTACTGAAAAGCTGTAATTAGGTCTTCCCCAAGCCTTTTCCTCATCTGGCTGAACATCCCCAGCTCTCTCATCCTTTCTTCATAAGAGAGGTGCTCCAGCCCTCTCAACATCCTCGTGGCACACCCCTGGACCCTCTCTAACAGGTCCACATCCTTCTTGTGATAGGGGCCCCACACCCGGATGCAGCACTCCATGTGGGGCCTCATAAGGGCAGCATATAGGGGACAATCACAGAATCACAGAATCACAGAATTTCTAGGTTGGAAGAGACCTCAAGATCATTGAGTCTAACCTCTGACCTAACACTAACTAGTCCTCCACTAAACCATATCACTAAGCTCTACATCTAAACGTCTTTTAAAGACCTCCAGGGATGGTGACTCCACCACTTCCCTGGGCAGTCCATTCCAATGCCTAACAACCCATCACCTCCCTCGACCCAGAGGCCATTCCTCTGCTGATGCATTGTAGGACATACTTGGCCTTCCGAGCTGCAGGTGCACACTGCTGGCTCGTATTGAGCGTTACGTCCACCAGAACCTCCAGGTTCTTCTCCAAACGGCTGCTCTCAGTGAGTTCTTCACTCAGTCTGTCCTCAAGAGGGGTTGCCGTGACCTAGGTGCAGCAACTTGCACTTGGACTTCTTGAAAAATCATTAGGTTCTTGCGGGGACACTTTACAAGCTTGTTCAGGTCCCTTTCTTCTGTCATATCAACTGCACCGCTCAGCTTAGTGTCACCTGCAGACCTGCTGAGGGTGCACTTGATCCCGGAGTCTTTCATTTATAAGGATATTAAGGGTTGGTCCAAAGGTTTGGTCCAAAATGGACTCCTGAGGGATGCCACTAGGCCTCCACCCTGGTCATACAGCCAGTGACAGCAACTCTCAGGCTGAGGCCATGCAGCTACTTTACAGATCAGGATGTTATGTGGAACCATGTCAAAGACCTTATGGAAGTCCAGATAGATGATGTATGTTAATCTACCCTTGATGGTGAATTGCCTCAATTGACTCAGATTTACCCTTTCCCTACGTAGTGGTAAAGGAGATCCCTCCTAGGCCCTGTCTGGGTCTCCTGCCTAATGATGGGACAAACAATGGTGGTTCCCATGCCTAGGTCAGCTTCTGAGAGAAGAAATGTCAGTGCTGGACAGAAATGTCCCTGCTGAATGGGCAGAGACAATGTCAGTGATGACTTCTGTCTCTTTCCCAGGCGGTTTCTGGGAAGCTGCAGGAATGTCTGAAGGGAATTCAGGGTAGAGAGGGGAGGGTGGTGAAAGTGATGCCTTGCGCTGGGATTGTGCTGAGTGGGGCCAGGCTCCTGGGAGGGAGGGAGCAAGCCGGCAGCACTGCAGAGGGAGAGAAACAGAGGGAAGTAGAAGGCAGCCTGGAGTAGGTGCACAAAGGAGATCAGAGAGAGGCAGAAACCTTCAGAGACCATGACAAAGTAAGTCTCTGTGTGTAGGGCAATAGAGCTGTGTTTCCTGGAGGGATCTCCTCAATGGAGCACATGCCACAGTGTGTGGAACCTGCAGGAAGGACTGTCACAGCTTCGTTGGTGCAGAGGAGGAGGATGTGCTCCAGGACAGGGCTTGTGTGCTTCAGGGTGTCGTGGTTCTGCTCGAGTGGGCAGCCGAGCTCCACCACAGCCGCTCTCTCACTCCCCCTCCTCAAAGAGGAAGGGGGAGAAAATATGTGAAAAGGGCTCAAGGATTGAGATAAGGACAAGAAAATCACGCAATAATTATTGTAACGGGCAAAACAGACTCAGCATAAGAAGATAATAAGATTTATTGCTCATTACTAACAAGCTAGAGAAGTGAGAAACAAAGGAAAGAAACCAAAAGCACTTTCCCCCCCCGTCCACCTCCTCCCCCCGAGCGGCGCAGGGGAACGGGGGAATGGGGGTTATGGTCAGTCTACAGCACTTCTTCTCTACTGCTCCTTCTCGGTCACTCTCGTCCCCTGTGCTGTGGGGTCCCACCCACGGGATACAGTCCTTGATGAACTGATCCGGCGTGGGCTTCCCACAGGCAGCAGCTCTTCCAGAACTGCTCCAGATATGGGTCCGTACCACGGGGTCCATCCCTCAGGAGAAAACTGCTCCAACCTGGCTCCCGTATGGGCAGCAGCTCCTGCGTGGTCTCCTCTCCACGAGCTACAGGTCCGGCCTGGAATCTGCTCCGGCAGGGGTCTTCCACAGGCGGCAGCCTCTGTCAGTGAAGGTCCACCTGCTCCACCGTGGTCTCCTCCACGGGCTGCAGCGAGGAACCCTGCTCCACCGTGGTACTCCATGGGCTGCAGGGGGACATCCTGCTTCACCATGGTCCTCACCACAGGCTGCAGGGGACTTCTGCTCCGGTGCCTGGAGCACCTCTCCCCCTCCTTCTACACTGACCTTGGTGCCATTCCTCACTCCCGTCACTCTCCCAGCTGCTGTGTGGCGCAGTGTTTTTTTCCCTGTCTTAAATATGCTCTCAACAGGGGTGCAAAACAACATCGCTTATTGGCTCAGCTCTGGAAAACAATGGGGCCCTTCCCAAACATGGGGCAGCTTCTAGATCTTTCTCACAGAAACCACCCCTATGGCCCCCTGCTACCAAAACCTTGCCACGTAAGCCCACTACACAGGGTCAGCGTGCAGGGCCCGAGGGCTCCCTTCTCTTGAGGCTGGCTGCAGGCTGTGCAGCCAGGGGTGCAGGCAGGGGTGCCCAGGGCTGTGGTGCAGAGCAGGGTCCCTGCTGTGCCCCAGGGGCTGTGTGCCAGGGCAGGGCCTCTGCTGCCTGCCAGGCTCAGCACTTAGCCTGGCCAGGGAGCTGCCCAGGGGCTGCGGGGAGAAGCTGCGGGTGGAAGGAGCTCCCCCGGCATGGCAGGGCAGGGTCCTGCTGCTGCCTAGAGTCTGCCGCCTGGGGAAGGCTGCTCACAGCCCCACACCTCCCAGGGCACTGCACAGGGGACTTTTCTATAGGAAGGTCAAGGCACAGGCTGCCTTGAAGGGAAGGCCCTTGAGGAGTCTCTGCCTTCATTTTCCAGCTGCGATGAAGAGTTTTGTGTGGTAATGGCGTGGGGAGACATGTCTAGGAGACTGAGGCTCATAGAGCATTAAACTGACACAGAGGTTGTTGAGGAGCCTCTGAAAATCCCTTCACTCATCTCTGCTTAAGAATGGCACTAACATCAGCTTTGTGCTGTCCTCAGGGCATTTCAAAGCTGCTCATTAGGACCTACAAACAGAACAATGTCCCCAGACCTTTCCCTATCCTAGGAGGTGTCTTCAGGGCACAGCTGAGCACACGGCGTGTGGGATGGGCTGTGTGAGCATGGACAGGGAGAAGAGGTCGGGGCAGAGAAACAGCTCCCAGCAGGGGCAGCTGCAGGCAGCAGAGACAGGAGAAGGGGATGAGAGGAAAGTGCTGAGAGCGAAGGCTGGGAGGGGGAAATTGGCACCTCCCTGCCAGCCCCTGCAGTGCGGGCGCCTTCCCTGGAACATCCCTCAGTCTCCCCTCCCTCACAGCAGAGCCCTCCACCCCAAATCCCCTCCAGCAGGAGAAACCTTTGAGTGCCCAGCTGTGTCTGCCTGTCCTGCCCGTTACCTGGCCAATGTCCCCTCTGGTTCTTGTTTTCCCTGTCCTTGCCACTGGTCTCCCTGTGGAGGGGTCGGGTGAGGATTCACCTGCGGCTCAACAGCCAGTGCTCCAGGTCCTGTCATGCAGATATGCCCTGGAGGAACAACATCCATGTCCCCTCCTAAACTTTGGGGCTCTGGGCACTGCAGTGTGTGGGGCTGACAGGGAGATGACCCTTCCCTCACAGTACCCATTGTCTAGGGCATTTGAGCTGCTTCCTGGGGTTCCTGCTGGCTTGCAGCCTTCCCTCCAGGAGGACAGAGCTCTCCCATAGTATCTCTATGCCATCTAAAGTTCCGTGGAGAAGACACCTTGGTGCTAAAGATGTATATGGCTCTATGTGGGCATTTTCTGTGAGCCCTCTGTGTCCTTGCCTAGGAAAGCAGAGCTGAGTTTGTCCTCAGGTCAAACGAGACAGGGTGAGGAGTTTGTCGATCTGCATTTTGAAACTGGATTCCTCTGCTCTCAGCAGTGCAGGTTCACCTCAGGGGAACACCTGAGAGCAATCGTCCTCCTGCTCAAAGTAGTGCCAGCACAGGGCAGCTACGACCAGGAGTGATGGACAATGTGGCTGTCCTCTCTCTGCTCTGAGGGACAGTCCCTTGGCCTCTCAGCACCTTTCTTTTGGAGTTTAGCAGAACTACCAAGGATTTCTGCCATTTAAAAACTCCTCTGTTGTGGTGGGGCAAAGAGCACAAAAGAAAATATATAAAATTCCTATAGCCCTGCTCTGTAATTGGGTGAATTGGGATGGACAATGCTAAAGAGCTTGTCGGTATCATGAGTGGATTTTGTCTGGGATCACCCCACGTTCATATTTGCTTGTTGATGTAGGGCAGGACGGACTCCTTCCATTCCCACAGCAGTCCCATATTCCCAGTGTCCCCTTCAGCCAGCATTGACCAAAGCTTACAAAAGGGATCTGCCAAAACCCTTCCATAAAGAGGGCAAGGATTTTGGGGGGCTAGATACAAGATGGAGTAGGCTTCTTTTTTTCCCAGAGAAATCTATTGGAAGTACTCATTGCCTTTTTGTCCTTGAACAGGTCCCTGTGCCCAATGGCACCAAATGTCCAATGACAGCAGCTCCATCACCGAGTTCCTGCTGCTGGCATTCACAGACACACGGGAGCTGCAGCTCCTGCACTTTGCACTCTTCCTGGGTATCTACCTGGCTGCCCTCCTGGGCAACGGCCTCATCATCACAGCCGTAGCCTGCGACCACCGCCTCCACACCCCCATGTACTTCTTCCTCCTCAACCTCGCCCTCCTCGACCTGGGTGACATCTCCGCTACCCTCCCCAAAGCTATGGCCAATTTCCTCTGGGACACCAGGGCCATTTCCTATGCAGGATGTGCTGCTCAGGTCTTTCTCTTTTTCTTCTTCATTGGAGCTGAGTTTTATCTCTTCACCGTCATGTCCTATGACCGCTATGTTGCCACTGCCAGCCCCTGCGCTACGGGACCCTCCTAGGCAGCAGAGCTTGTGCCACCATGGCAGCAGCTGCCTGGGGCAGTGGCTTTCTCAACGCTGTACTGCACACTGCCAATACATTTTCACTGCCTCTCTGCCAGGGCAATGCCCTGGACCAGTTCTTCTGTGAACTTGCTCAGATCCTCAAGCTCCCCTGCTCATATGCCTACCTAAGGGAAGTAGGTCTTCTTGTTCTCACTGGCTGTCTATCTTCTGGATGTTTTGTTTTCATTGCTCTGTCCTATGTGCAGATCTTCAGGGTCGTGCTGAAGATCCCCTTGCTGCAGGGACGGCACAAAGCCTCTTCCACGTGCCTCCCTCACTTGACTGTTATCTCCCTGTTTCTCTGCACAATCATGTTTGCCCACCTGAAGCCCCCCTCCATCTCCTCCCCATTCCTGGACCTGGTGGTGGCAGTTCTATACGCGGTGGTGCCTCCAGCATTGAACCCCCTCATCTACAGCATGAGGAACCAGGAGCTTAAAGAGGCTCTCAGGAAATTGATGATGACGTGTTTCAAAAACGACAATCTGCTCAACCTCTTCTGCATATGACTTGTAACCTGGTTTATTACAGGACTACCAGTCTTCTGTTGCTTTTGTGGTTCTTTTGTTGTTGTATTCCCTCTGTTTCATTTTGCTTAGGTTAGGATTGTTTGTGTGTTTGTTTGAATTTAAATGTTCTTTCAGTGCTGCTAATGTTGCCCAAAAAAATGTCATTACCATCCCACTCCCATTTCAGTACGTACCTTTCTAGAGTAGCCCAGAGGTTACACTGCAGGAGGAATCTTTGTGAATATAAACAAAATAAAGAACCTTATATAGACTTGCTTGTCTGACATGCTTTTTATGAGACCATTTGTGTGTCTGCAGGGCAGTGCCTGTATGTAGAGTCCAAAGAGGCTCCTCATTCTGCCAGGCTGGGCACCTCTGAGCACCCCATGGCCACAGCTGGGGGATGTGGTCAGTGGCAGGGCCCCCACTAGCTGGCTCTGACACCCAGCCTGACCAGCACGGCCCTGCAAAGTGCCCCGGGCACCACAGCCCCCTGGCTCTGCAGAGCAGCACCACCAGCTGGGGCTGTGGGAAGCATGGCCAGGGGCTGCAGCAGTGGCCGGCGAGGCCAGCACAGATGGGCTCACCTGGGAGAGGCTCCCTGGGAGATGGGGTGGCTTAGGAGAAGAGCAGGGCCTGTCCATGTACAGGGGAGACACGGGACCTGAAATCCCTTGCTGCTGCTGCTACCTGCAGGCACATGGTATGCACAGGAACACGAGTGAGCACAAAAGCCATCAGCTATCCCTAGGGGTGCCATGAAAGCCAGTGGCGCAAAGAGTGTCCCGAGGTCCCTTCATTCTGAGAGAAACAGCCACGGGGCATCTGCCTGAATAGCACAGAATAGGCACCTTCAGACACTGTCTAGTTCAAAGTGCAAGAGCTGAATGCAGCTCTGGGGTTTGCTTCATTGAATCTCTGAGGCCCCTGTGTACCCTGTCCTGCCCTGTCTCTGCTGTCCTGCAGGGCAGGGGCCAGGGTGGTGACACCAAAGGGATGCCTTTGGCTGTGGAACATGGGGCCCGGCAGAGACGAGGACTTGAGGAAGAGGGCAGAGCAAGGCAGCAAAGACAGCACGAGCGGTGGTTTTGGTGCACGGCCATGTTTGTGCCAGGAGCCTGAGTGAGCAGCAGCTGGCAGGAGGCAAGGGGAGGCCAGGAAGCACCTCCCCAGGCTGCTCCTGCCAGCAGAGACAAGGCCGCGGCCGAGGGGAGGGGAGGGGGCTGGAAGGGTGGTGGTGAAGTCCCTGCCTCTGTGCAGCCTGGTTGCCCTGCAGGAGATGTACTGGCCGGCAGGCCTCGTGAGGCCACCCAGCACATCACAGAGCACCCCAAGGCAGCAGGGATGGCACTGGAGAGGCAGGTGGTAGAGCCCAGCCAGGGGCTGGCTGGGAGTCCCCTCTGCTGCAGCCGACAGACGGAGCGTGGCAGGAGGCGGACAGGCAGGGATTGTGGCTGCCACACTCATGGTTGCCTTGCCACAGGCTGCTGCGGAGCTCAGGGCATGGCCACCATTACGCCGCCCCTTGCAAGGCTGGGACAAAGGCTACTCAGCCTCCCTAGCAGTCCCAGGTCTAGGGTCAGCCATGGCACCAGGAAATGGAGGTCTGTGAGATGCCGGCATCCCTGCTGCCAGGTCCAACAGAGCCCTAGCACAGGGCGCCTGTGCCCCTCTGGGCCAGCCCCTCTGCCCAGGCCAGAGCAAGAGGTACTCAGTACTTGAGGCGTGGCCTCACCAGAGCAGAGTACAGGGGGACAATCCTTCACCTGGTCCTTCTGGTTACACTACTGCTGAAAATAGCCATAATGCCATTGACCTTCTTGGCCACCTGGGCACACTGCCGGCTCATGTTCAGGTAACTGTTGACCAACACTCCTAGATCCCTTCCCTCTGCACAGACTGTAGTGCTGCATGGGGTTGTAGCCGAATTGCAGGACCCAGCACTTAGCCATGTTGAACCTCAACCCCTTGTTCCTCTGCCCATCAATCTGACCTGTCCAGGTTGTTCTGCAGGACCTTCCTCTGTTGGATCAACATTGTCCCCTGGCTTGGTGTCATCTGCAAACTTACCAAGGGTGCACTCAATTCCCTTGTTCAAATCATCAATAAAGATATTAAAGAAGATGCTCCCCAACACCAACCTCTGAGGAACACCACTGGTGACTGGTCACCAGCTGGATTTCACTCTGTTCACCACTGCTCTCTGGGCCTGGCCATCCAGCCAGGTTTTAACCCAGAAAAGCGTGTACCTGTCCAAGCCATGGGCCTCCAGCTTCTCCAGGAGAATCCTGTGGGAGACCATGTCAAAGGCCTTGCTGAAGTCTAGGTAGACTAAGTCAATAGCCATCCCCTCATCCACCAGGAGGATCACCCAGTCATAGAAGGAGATGAGGTTGGTCAGGCAGGACTTGACTTTCATGAACCCATGCTGACTGGGCCTGATTCCCATGTTGTTCTGCATATGCTATGATTGCATTCAAGATGACCTGTTCCATCACCTTTAATGGCACCGAGGCTGTAACTCCACAGTTCCTCCTTACACTTCTTATAGATGGGCATCACAATAGCAAGTCTTCAGTCATCCAGGATCTCTCTGGATGACCATGACCACTGATAGATGATGGAAAGTGACCCAGCAATCACATCCGCCAACTCTTTCAGCACCCTAAGTTGCATCCCATCAGGGCCCATAGATTTATAGGTGTCTAGCTTGCCTAAATAACCTCTAACCCAATACTCTTTGAAAGTCTTCCTCCCTCCAGGTTTTCTCTCTTGTTTCCAGGCTTGGTAGTGCATGGGGGTTAGCCTTAGCAGTGAAGACTGAGGCAAAGAAGACATTCAGTAATTCCGCCTTCTCTGTATCCACCGCCACCAAGGCAC
>NW_028180692.1:0-11105 GCF_964211825.1 Aythya ferina
TGGGAGTGGGGGTCAAAAATTGGGGGGAGCAAAATTGGGGAGGGGGGGTCGAAAAGTGGGGGGGGTCAAAAATTTAGGGAGGGGGGGTCGAAAATTGGGGGGGGCGAAATTGGGGGGGGTCAAAATTGGAGGGGGGGTCAAAAGTGGGGGAGACAAAAATTGGGGGGGGGGTCTTAAAAATGGGGGGGCAAAATTTGGGGAGGGGGGGTCAAAAATTGGGGGGGGGGCTCAAAAAATGGGGGGGGTCAAAAAAATTGGAGGGGGGGTTAAAATTTCGGGGGGGGGGTCTGGGAGCACCCCCATGGTGGGGGCCCCCCCGTGACCCCCCCGTGACCCCCCCGTGACCCCCCCGTGACCCCCCCGTGACCTTGTGCCCCCCCCCCCCCCCAGAACCCCATCCCCAAGGAGGAGCCGCGGGGGGGGGACGAGAAGGGGCCGGGGGGGTCCCCGGACCCTGCCCCCCCCCGGGCAACCCGCGTGGAGCGGGGGGGGGCGGCGCTGGACGAGGGGCGCGAGGCGAGAGTGGGGTAAGGGGGGGGGGGGGCAAAAAAATTTGGGGGGGGGGGGGGGAAATTTGGGGGGGGGGCAAAAAATTGGGGGGGGTCCAGGGTGATAAAAATTTAGGGGGGGGCCTGGGGGGGCACAAAAATTGGGGGGGGTGGCAAAAAATTGGGGGGGGGTAAAAAAATTGGGGGGGGCTGGGGGGGTCCCAGGGTGATAAAAATTTGGGGGGGGGGGCCTGGGGGGGGCAAAAAATTTGGGGGGGGGCAAAAATTTGGGGGGGGGGGCAAAAAATTGGGGGGGGTCCCAGGGTGATAAAAATTTAGGGGGGGGGGCCTGGGGGGGGCAAAAATTTGGGGGGGGCAAAATTTGGGGGGGCAAAAATTTGGGGGGGCTGGGGGGGTCCCAGGGTGATAAAAATTTAGGGGGGGGGGCCTGGGGGGGGGACAAAAATTGGGGGGGGGGGTCAAAAAATTGGGGGGGCTGGGGGGGGTCCCAGGGTGATAAAAATTTGGGGGGGGGCCTAGGGGGGTAAAAATTGGGGGGGGGCTGGGGGGCTTTTGGGGGGGGGGAAGGGGATGGAATTTTTGGGGGGGGGATTTAAATTTGGGGGGGGCACTGGATAATGGAAAATTTTTTGGGGGGGTCCCAGGGTGATGGAAAATTTTTTGGGGGGGGCTCTGGGTGATGGAAATTTTTTTGGGGGGGGGTGATTTAAATTGGGGGGGCACTGGGGGGGGCTGAGGGGGGCTGGGAGGGGTCCCAAGGTGATGGAAATTTTTTTGGGGGGGGTCCCAGGGTGATGGAAAATTTTGGGGGGGGGCTGGGTCATGGAAATTTTTGGGGGGGGGATTTAAATTTGGGGGGGCCCCGGGGGGGCTTTGGGGGGGAAAGGGGATGGAATTTTTTGGGGGGGGGGTGATTTAAAATTTGGGGGGGCACTGGGTGATGGAAAATTTTGGGGGGGTCCCAGGGTGATGGAAATTTTTTTTGGGGGGGGGGGCACTGGGGGGGGGGTCTCAGGGTCCTCCTGGGGGGCTCAAACCCAGGAAGATTGGGAAGGGGGCGGGGGGGGGGCCTCATTTGGGGCAGCATTAAAACCGAAGGGGGGGGGGCTTTGGAAGTTTTGGGGTGGGGGGGTCATAGGTGTGCCCCCCCCCTTGCCCCCCCCCAGGCTGGGCCCCGAGGCCCCCCCCGAGGCGCTGCAGAAGACCCCCAAAAAGAAGAGCATCAAATCCTCCATCGGGCGCCTCTTCGGCAAGAAGGAAAAGGGGCGCCCCGGGGCCCCCCCCCGCGACGGACCCCCCCTGGGTGAGCCCCCCCCCCCCCCCATCTGAGACCCCCCCCCCCAAAAAAAAAAATCCACCCCCCAAAAAAAATCCCCTCCCCAAGCTTCAACGGCCCCGGTTTGTGCCCTGGGGACCCCCCCCCTAAATTTAGGGACCCCCCCAAAATTTTGGGGACCCCCCAATAAAATTAGGGACCCCCCCAAAAAAAATTTTGGGACCCCCCCCCCCCATCTCCAAGCACCCTCAGGACCCCCCAGGCCCCCCCACCTTAGGGACCCCCCCAGGACCCCCCCCAATTTAAGGACCCCCCAGGAGCCCCCCCGGACCCCCCCAATTTAAAGACCCCCCCCAGGACCCCCCCAATTTAAGAACCCCCCCAGGACCCCCTCACCTTAGGGAACCCCCCCAGGACCCCCCCCCAATTTAAGGGCTCCCCCCCAAGACCCCCCTAGGACCCCCCAATTTAAGGACCCCCCCCCAAGACCCCCCAATTTAAGACCCCCCCCCAGGCCCCCCCACCTTGAAGACCCCCCCCAAGACCCCCCCAATTTAAGGACCCCCCCCAGGCCCCCCCCAATTTAAGAACCCCCCCCCAGGACCCCCCCACCTTAATGACCCCCCCCAGGATCCCCCCACGACCCCCCCCACCTTAAAGACCCCCCCCCCCAGGACCCCCCTGGACCCCCCCCAATTTAACACCCCCCCAGCCCCCCCCCAATTTAAAGACCCCCCCCAAAGGACCCCCCCAGGACCCCCCCAAATTTAAGGACCCCCCCAGGCCCCCCCCCAATTTAAAGACCCCCCCAGGACCCCCCCCACCTTAAAGACCCCCCCCAGGACCCCCCCCCACAACCCCCCCCAATTTAAAGACCCCCCCCCCAGGACCCCCCTGGACCCCCCCCAATTTAAGAACCCCCCCCACGACCCCCCCACCTTGCACCCCCCCCCCTCGGTGCCCCCCCCCCCTTAATTTTTGTGCCCCCCCCCCGCAGCCGGGACCCCCTCGGAGGAGTTGCCCCCCCCGGACGCCCTGGGGCTGGCCAAGCTGCCGGGGGGGGGGGGAGAAGGACCGCAGGAGCAAGAAAAAGTGAGGGGGGGGGGGCAATTATTTGGGGGGGGGGGGGCAATTTTTTTTCAGGGGGGGGGCAATTATTTTTTTCGGGGGGGCACCTGTGGAGGGGGGGGCCAGGTTTTGGGGTCTGGGGGGGGGGGTTGGGGGGGTTGTGGGTCTGGGGGGGTGCTGGGGGAAGAATTTTTTTCGGGGGGGGGGCAATTTTTTATCGGGGGGGGCAATTTTTTTATGAGGGGGGGCACCTGTGGAGGGGGGGGGCAGTTTTGGGGGGGGAGGGGGCAGGTTTTGGGGTGATTTGAGGGGGGTTAGGGGGTCTGGGGGGGGTCTCATTTTTTTGGGGGGGGGGCTTGGGGCAAGCTGGGGGGGTCTCTTAGGGTTTTTTTTTTGGGGGGGGGGTCCAGAATTTTTCCTGGGGGGGGGCTCTGGGTGTTTTTTGGGTGGATTTTGGGACATTTTAGTGTTTTTTTTTCCCAGGAACCCATTGTGGGGGGGGGGTAGAAATTTTGGGTGCTGATGGGGGGGGGTCAGGGGGGTCCCTGGGTGCCCCCCCCCAAAAAAAAATGTGTCCCCCCCCCCCCAGGCACGAGCTGCTGGAGGAGGCGTGCAGGCAGGGGCTGCCCTTCGCTGCCTGGGACGGGCCCACGGTGGTCTCCTGGCTGGAGGTGGGGGGGGGGGGGGGGGCACCCATGGGTGGGGGGGGGGGGTCTGGGGGGGGTCACCCATATTTTGGGGGGGGTCACCCACATTTTGGGGGGGTCACCCATCTTTTGGGGGGGGTAAACCAGGTTTTGGGGGGGCGTAATGCACGGTTTGGGTGGCAGCACCCATGGGTGGGGGTGTCCCAAGGGGGGTGGCCAATACATTGGGCACCAGCACCCAAGGGTGGGGGTGTCCTGGGGGGGTCATAACCCATTTTTTTGTGCCCCCCCCCAACTTTTGGTGTATTTTAGGGGGGATAACCCATTCCTTGGGTGCCACCACCCTTGGTCTAGGGGTCCCGTAGGGGTCACCTAGGTTTTGGGTGCCAGCACCCATGGGTGGGGGTGTCTGGGGGGGGTCATATCCCATTTTTTTGTGCCCCCCCCCAGTGTTTTGGGATATTTTAAGGGGAAATAACCCATTCCTTGGGTGCCACCACCCATGGATCGCGCTCACCCACACTTTGGGTGCCAGCACCCATGGGTGCCAGCGTTCCTAAGGGGTCTGACAGCACCCATGGGTGCAGGCATTCTGGGGGGGTCATAACCTATTTTTTGGGTGCCCCCCCCATATTTTGGAGTATTTTAAGGGGCATAACCCATTCCTTGAGTACCACCATGCATGGATTGCCAGCACCTATGCATGGGGGTCCCAGCACCCATGGGTGGGGGTGTCCTGGGGGGGTCATATCCCATTTTTTTGTGCCCCCCCCCCCAATGTTTTGGGATATTTTAAAGGGCATAACCCATTCCTTGTGTGCAACCACCCATGGATCGCGCTCACCCACACTTTGGGCGCCAGCACCCATGGGTGGGGGTGTCCTGGGGGGGTCATAACCCATTTTTTTGTGCCCCCCCCAACTTTTGGTGTATTTTAGGGGGGATAACCCATTCCTTGGGTGCCACCATGCATGGATTGCGCTCACCCACACTTTGGGTGCCAGCACCCATGGGTGACAACGTACCTAAGGGGGGTGACAGCACCCATGGGTGGGGGTGTCCTGGGGGGGTCATAACCCATTTTTTTTGCCCCCAACCCCACGTTTTGGAGTATTTTAAGGGGAAATAACCCATTCCTTGGGTGCCACCACCCATGGATCGCGCTCACCCACACTTTGGCCGCCAGCACCCATGGGTGGGGGTGTCCCCGGGGGGGGGCACGGGGGGGGCGTCGGGCTTCAAAACACTGACCCCCCCGCCCCCCCCCGCAGCTGTGGGTGGGGATGCCGGCCTGGTACGTGGCCGCCTGCCGGGCCAACGTGCGCAGCGGGGCGGTGATGGCCAACCTGTCGGACACCGAGATCCAGCGCGAGCTGGGCATCAGCAACCCCCTGCACCGCCTCAAGCTGCGCCTGGCCATCCAGGAGATGGTGTCGCTCACCAGCCCCTCGGCCCCCGCCTCCTCTCGCACGGTGATTTGCACCAGGGTTTTGCACGAGGAGCCTTGCACGAGGGATTTTGCACCGGGTTTTGCGCGGGGAGCTTCATTTTGCCCCATATGGGGAGGTTGGGTGGGGAGGTGGGGTGAAGGAGCAGGGTGGTGCTTGGTGGAAGTGGTTGTGCTGTCTTGCACGAGGGTCTTGCACGAGGGTTTTGCACGAGGAGCCTTGCACGAGGGTTTTGTACCAGGGTTTTGCGCGGGGAGCTTCGTTTCGCCCCATGTGGGGAGGTGGGGTGAAGGAGCAGGGTGGTGCTTGGTGGAAGTGGTTGTGCTGTCTTGCACGAGGATGTTGCACGAGGATCCTTGCACAATGATCTTACACAAGGATTTTGCACGAGGGTTTTGCACCAGGGTTTTGCACCAGGGTTTTGCGTGGGGAGCTTCGTTTTGCCCCGTGTGGGGAGGTGGGGTGAAGGAGGGGGGTGTGGTGCTTGGTGGAAGTGGTTGTGCTGTCTTGCACGAGGATCTTGCACAAGGATCCTTGCACAATGACCTTGCACAAGGACTTTGCACAAGGAGCTTGCACGAGGATCATTGTGATACTCTGTGCCCTGCATGGGGATGTTGCTTGCACGAGGCATGGTATAAAGAGGTTTTGGGGTGTTTGGCACAAGTGGTTGTGCTGATTTGCACGAGGACCTTGCACAAGGAGCCTTGCACAAGGATCTTGCACAAGGATCTTGCACAAGGACCTCACAGGGCGCTGTGGAGGGATTTTGCACTGCGTTGCACGGGGATCTTGCACGGGGGGCTTGGCACTGCCTTGCACAGGGACTTTGCACCACTTTGCACTAGGGCCTTGCACAAGGGGGTTTTGCACTGCGTTGTACAGGAGCCTTGCACGTGGACCTTGCACGGGGACCTTGCACGACCTTGCACGAGGACCTTGCCCCTCCTTGCACGCCGACCTTGCACGGGGACCTTGCATGGGAGCCTTGCACGTGGGCCTTACCTGATTTCCCACGGGGACCTTGCACGGCCTTGCACGAGGGCCTTGCACGGGGCCTCTCCGTGCCGTGACCCCCCCCCCTTTTGAATGCCCCCCCCCTGCAGTCCACGGGCAACGTGTGGATGACGCACGAGGAGATGGAGTCGCTGACGGCCACCACCAAGCCAGTGAGTGTGCACCGGCGTGCAACGCACGAGGATGGGGGGGGGGGGGGGATGGGGGGGTCGGGGGGGCCCCGCTGACGCCTCTCCCCTTCCTCCCCTCCTGCTGCCAGGAGACGAAGGAGATCAGCTGGGAGCAGGTAGGGTTTGGGGGGGGGGCACACGGAGGGGGGGCACGGGGCTTGCACGAGGGCAGGGCCTTGCACGAGGACAGGGGTCTTGCACAAGTACAGACCTTTACACGAGGACAGGGCCTTGCACAAGGACAGGGTTTTGTGTTAGGATAGGGCCTTGCACTAGGCTGGTGCCTTGCACGAGGACAGAGCCTTACACGAGGACAGCCCCTTGCACGAGGACAGACCCTTACACAAGTACAACCCCTTACACGAGGACAGACCCTTGCACAAGGACAAGGACTTGCACGAGGACAGGGGCTTATAGAAGGACACAGTCTTGCACGAGGACTGGTGCTTTGCACGAGGACAGGCCCTTGCACAAGTACAGACCCTTATAGAAAGACACAGCCTTGCACAAGGACTGGTGCTTTGCACAATTACAGCCCCTTGCACAAGGACAGGCCTTTGCACAAGTACAGACCCTTACACGAGGACAGGGCCTTATAGAATGACACAGCCTTGCACGAGGACTGGTGCTTTGCACGAGGACAGACCCTTACACAAGTACAACCCCTTGCACGAGGACAGACCCTTACACGAGGACAGGGGCTTTGCACAAGGACAGACCCTTGCACGAGGACAGACTCTTACACAAGTACAGCCCCTTGCACGAGGACAGACCCTTATAGAACGACCCCGCCATGCACCAGAACTGCCTCTTTTCACAATTACACCCCCTTGCACGAGGACAGGGGCTTTGCACGAGGACAGCCCCTTACACAAGTACAACCCCTTACACGAGGACAGGGCCTTGCACGAGGACTGGTGCTTTGCACAATTACACCCCCTTACACGAGCACAGGGGCTTTGCACGAGCACAGGGGCTTTGCACAAGCACAGACCCTTGCACAAGGACTGGTGCTTTGCACAAGGACAGAGCCTTGCACAAGTACAGCCCCTTACACGAGGACTGGTGCTTTGCACAATTACACCCCCTTACACAACCACAGGCTCTTCGCACAATTACACCCCCTTGCACGAGCACAGGGGCTTTGCACGAGCACGGGGGCTTTGCACAAGCGCAGACCCGGCTTCCACCGACCCCCCCGTGTCCCCCCCCCCCAGATTTTGGCGTATGGGGACATGAACCACGAGTGGGTGGGCAACGAGTGGCTGCCCAGCCTGGGGCTGCCCCAGTACCGCAGCTACTTCATGGAGTCGCTGGTGGACGCCCGCATGCTCGACCACCTCAGCAAGAAGGAGCTGCGGGGGCAGCTCAAGATGGTCGATTCCTTCCATCGGTACGGGGGGGGGCAGAAAAATTTGGGGGGGGGGCGAAAAAATTGGGGAGGGGGCATGGGGGGTCATGGGGGGCATGGGGGGATATAGGGGACATGGGGGATTGCAGCAAAAGGGGGGTGTGGGGGTAGGTCAAGGGGGTCGATTCCTTCCATCGGTATGGGGGGGGGCAGAAAAATTTGGGGGGGGGCGAAAAAATTGGGGAGGGGGCATGGGGAGGTATGGGGGGATGCTCATGTGCTTGAGCATCATAGCAAAAGGGGGGTGTTTGGGTGGCTCAGGGTGGTGGAATCCTTCTGTTGGTAAGGGGGGGGCAAAAAAATTGGGGAGGGAGTAAAAAAATTGGGGGGGGGTCAAAAAAATTGGGGAGGGGGCGAAAAAATTGGGGAGGGGGCATGGGGAGGTATGGGGGGCATGGGGGGATGCTCAGGAGCTAGAGTATCATAGCAAAAGGGGGGTGTGGGGGTAGGTCAAGGGGGTCGATTCCTTCCATCGGTACGGGGGGGGGGCAGAAAAATTTGGGGGGGGGCGAAAAAATTGGGGAGGGGGCATGGGGGGTCATGGGGGGATGCTCAGGAGCTCGAGAATCATAGCAAGAGGGGGGTGTGGGGATGGCTCAGGGTGGTGGAATGCTTTTATTGGTACGGGGGGGGGCAGAAAATTTGATGGGGGGGCGAAAAAAATTTGGGGGGGGCAAAAAAATTGGGGGGGATATGGGGGGTATGGGGGGATGCTCAGGAGCTCGAGCATCATAGCAAAAAGGGGGTGTGGGGGTGGCTCAGGGTGGTGGAATGCTTTTATTGGTAAGGGGGGGGCAAAAAATTTGGGGGGGAGTAAAAAAAATTGGGGGGGGCAAAAAAATTGGGGAGGGGTCAGAAAAATTGGGGAGGGGGCATGGGGAGGTATGGGGGGCATGGGGGGATGCTCACGAGCTCAAGCATCAAAGTAAAAAGGGGGGGTGTGGGGGTAGGTCAAGGGGGTCGATTCCTTCCATCGTTACGGGGGGGGCAGAAAATTTGGGGGGGGCGAAAAAATTGGGGAGGGGGCATGGGGAGGTATGGGGGGATGCTCAGGAGCTCGAGTATCATAGCAAGAGGGGGTGTGGGGGTGGCTCAGGGTGGTGGAATCCTTCTGTTGGTACGGGGGGGGCAGAAAATTTGGGGGGGGAGTAAAAAAATTGGGGGGGGGTCAAAAAAATTGGGGAGGGGGCATGGGGAGGTATGGGGGGTATGGGGGGATGCTCAGGAGCTCGAGCATCATAGCAAAAAGGGGGTGTGGGGGTAGGTCAAGGTGGTGGAATGCTTTTATTGGTAAGGGGGGGGGTAAAAAAATCGGGGGGGGGTAAAAAAATTGGGGGGGCAAAAAAATTGGGGAGGGGTCAGAAAAATTGGGGAGGGGGCATGGGGAGGTATGGGGGGCATGGGGGGATGCTCAGGAGCTCGAGCATCATAGCAAAAGGGGGGTGTGGGGGTAGGTCAAGGGGGTCGATTCCTTCCATCGGTACGGGGGGGGGCAGAAAAATTTGGGGGGGGGGCGAAAAAATTGGGGAGGGGGCATGGGGGGTCATGGGGGGATGCTCAGGAGCTCGAGCATCATAGCAAGAGGGGGGTGTGGGGTGGCTCAGGGTGGTGGAATGCTTTTATTGGTAAGGGGGGGCAAAAAATTTGGGGGGGGAGTAAAAAAATTGGGGGGGAGCAAAAAAATTGGGGAGGGGGCGGAAAAAATTGGGGAGGGGGCATGGGGAGGTATGGGGGGCATGGGGGGATGCTCACGAGCTCAAGCATCAAAGTAAAAAGGGGGGGTGTGGGGGTAGGTCAAGGGGGTCGATTCCTTCCATCGTTACGGGGGGGGCAGAAAAATTTGGGGGGGGGCGAAAAAATTGGGGAGGGGGCATGGGGAGGTATGGGGGGATGCTCAGGAGCTCGAGTATCATAGCAAGAGGGGGGTGTGGGGGTGGCTCAGGGTGGTGGAATCCTTCTGTTGGTACGGGGGGGGCAGAAAATTTGGGGGGGGAGTAAAAAAATTGGGGGGGGGTCAAAAAAATTGGGGAGGGGGCATGGGGAGGTATGGGGGGTATGGGGGGATGCTCAGGAGCTCGAGCATCATAGCAAAAAGGGGGTGTGGGGGTAGGTCAAGGTGGTGGAATGCTTTTATTGGTAAGGGGGGGGGTAAAAAAATCGGGGGGGGGTAAAAAAATTGGGGGGGGCAAAAAAATTGGGGAGGGGTCAGAAAATTGGGGAGGGGGCATGGGGAGGTATGGGGGGCATGGGGGATGCTCAGGAGCTCGAGCATCATAGCAAAAGGGGGGTGTGGGGGTAGGTCAAGGGGGTCGATTCCTTCCATCGGTACGGGGGGGGGCAGAAAAATTTGGGGGGGGGCGAAAAAATTGGGGAGGGGGCATGGGGGGTCATGGGGGGATGCTCAGGAGCTCGAGCATCATAGCAAGAGGGGGGTGTGGGGGTGGCTCAGGGTGGTGGAATGCTTTTATTGGTAAGGGGGGGGGCAAAAAATTTGGGGGGGAGTAAAAAAATTGGGGGGGGAGCAAAAAATTGGGGAGGGGGCGAAAAAATTGGGGAGGGGGCATGGGGAGGTATGGGGGGCATGGGGGGATGCTCACGAGCTCAAGCATCAAAGTAAAAGGGGGGGTGTGGGGGTAGGTCAAGGGGGTCGATTCCTTCCATCGGTACGGGGGGGGGCAGAAAATTTGGTGGGGGGGCAAAAAAAATTTGGGGGGAGCAAAAAAATTGGGGAGGGGGCATGGGGAGGTGTGGGGGGCATGGGGGGATATAGGGGACTGCAGCAAGAGGGGGGTGTGGGGGTGGTTCAGGGTGGTAAAATCCTTCTATTGGTAAGGGGGGGGCACAAAAAAATATGGGGGGGGTAAAAAAATTGTGGGGGGGCAAAAAAATTGGGGGGGGGGCAAAAAAAATTGGGGGGGGGGCAAAAAAATGTGGTGCAACCCCAATCCAGGCTCTACCCAAGGGCTGGGGAGCCCCCCCCGATTTTTTAGGGACTCTCCCCTGAAAAATTGACCCCCCAAAAAAAGAAATGACCCCCCCAAAAAGAAACGTGGCCCCCCCAAAAAGAAAAGTGCCCCCCCCCCCCCAGGGTGAGCCTGCACTACGGCATCCTCTGCCTCAAGCGCCTCAACTACGACCGCAAGGAGCTGGAGAGGAGGAGGGAGGAGAGCCAGGCACAGAGCACGGGTAGGGGGGGCTGGGGGGGTCCTGGGGGGGGGGGGGGTCCTGGGGGGTCATGGGGGGTGATGGGGGGGGTCCTGGGGGAGATGGGGGGGTCCTGGGGGGGGATGGGGGGGATGGGGGGGGATGGGGGGGGGTTGGGGGAGTTCTGGAGGGGGTTTGGGGGGGGGTGGGGGGTTTTGGGGGGTCTGGGGGTCCTGGGGGGGTCCTAGAGTGGGGTTGGGGGGGTCTTGGGGAGTCCTGGGTGGGGCTGGGGGGGTTCTGGTTGGGGTTTGGGGGGGGTGTTGAGGGTTTTGGGGGGTTTTGGGGGTCCTGGGGGGGGTCTTGGGGGTTTTGAGGGGTTTTGGGGGTTCTGGGGGGGTCTTGGGGGTCCTGGGGG
>NW_028180691.1:0-10900 GCF_964211825.1 Aythya ferina
TTCCACACCTTTCCTTTCCACACCTATCCACCACCTTTCCAATCTTTCCAACAACCTTTCCTTCCTTTCCACTCTTTCCCCTTCACCTTTCCTTACCTTTCCTTTCTTTCCCCTTTCCTTTCCTTTCCTTTCCTTTCCTTTCCTTTCTTTCCTTTCCTTTCCTTTCCTTTCCCTTTCCTTTCCTTAGCTTTCCTTTCCTTTCCACACCTTTCCTTTCCTTTCCTCCTTCCTTTCCTTTCCTTTCCTTTCCTTTCCTTTCCTTTCCTTTCCTTTCCTTTCCTTTCCTTTCCTTTCCATTCACCTTTCCACACCTTTCCACCCTTTCCACACACTTCAACACCTTTCCACACCTATCCACACCTTTCCACACCTTTCCACACCTTTCCACACCTTTCCCACCTTTCCTTTCCTTTCCTTTCCTTTCCTTTCCTTTCCTTTCCTTTCCTTTCCTTTCCTTTCCTTTCCTTTCCTTTCTTTTCCTTTCCTTTCCTTTCCTTTCCTTTCCTTTCCTTTCCACACCTTTCCTTTCCACACCTTTCCTTTCCACACCTTTCCTTTCCACACCTTTTTTTTTCCTTTCCTTTCCACACCTTTCCTTTCCACACTTTTCCTTTCCTTTCCTTTCCTTTCCTTTCCTTTCCTTTCCTTTCCTTTCCTTTCTTTCCTTTCCCTTTCCTTTCCTTTCCTTTCCTTTCCTTTCCTTTCCTTTCCACACCTTTCCTTTCCACACCTTTCCTTTCCACACCTTTCCTTTCCACACCTTTCCTTTCCACACCTTTCCTTTCCACACCTTTCCTTTCCTTTCCACACCTTTCCTTTCCACACCTTTCCTTTCCACACCTTTCCTTTCCTTTCCACACCTTTCCACACCTTTCCACACCTTTCCACACCTTTCCACACCTTTCCTTTCCACACCTTTCCTTTCCTTTCCACACCTTTCCTTTCCTTTCCTTTCCTTTCCTTTCCTTTCCTTTCCTTTCCTTTCCTTTCCTTTCCTTTCCTTTCCTTTCCTTTCCTTTCCTTTCCTTTCCTTTCCTTTCCTTTCCTTTCCTTTCCTTTCCTTTCCTTTTGTTATAAATGGCTCAAGATTCAAATTACGATTAAATAAAAAAATAGGAATTATTGAAAGAATATAAAGGAATAGAGGTAAGCAAACAGCGCTGCGTACACCGGGAGTCTCCGCTCCACCAGGACGCACACCAGTTACATCAAGCAGCTGATTTTTATGCTCCTAGACTAATACATATTCATTACTACTTCTAAAAAAAATAGATTATTAAAATTAGCTTCCGGGGTGCAGTCCCTCCTACTGGAGCATGCGCAGTCTCCTCTGGGGTCTCTTCTGGGGGTCTCTAGGGGTCTTTCATGCTGAAGGCTCATAGTCTTCCTCTCCACCTTTGTACTTACTGGGCACCATACCAAGTTTACGGAACATCTTCTTCAAGTCTTGTCTCCCAGCCGCCCTTCAGCTTCTTTCTCCTTCCTCTTTATCTCTCGGCCCCCCCTAACCAGATACCAAAGATCCACATAGTATCCCATAACAGTCACTAGTTGTTATCAGTTGTTCTGAAACTCCCAGACACACGAGTAATTAAAACATTCTTCCCCAGCCATTCACAGACACATCTATAGCAGTGTTAGAAATAGAAGTCCGGAATAACAAAAGCCAACAGGTTCATAAATTTAAGAAGTGATAAATTGACTAGAATGAGGGGGAGACTGGGACACACTGCATCTGTGGTTCAAGAATTAAATTGCCAGTGCAGGGCCCAGAGGCAGACAGGATTCAAACAGAATTGTTCTTTATGGACACGAATATCTATGCATTCTGCACCTTTGCACTTGAATTTGCCAGGTCCAGAGCACTGAATAACATTGTTACAGTTTGCTTCATCAGTGCCATCCAGACAGTCTTTCACACCACTGCACTGCCTACTCCTATGGACACAGTTCCCATCTTCACATCTGAACTGGTCTGGCCTGCAGGTCCAGTAAGGGCAGTTAATTTCATCACTTCCATCCTTACAATAAGGATCTCTGTCACATCGCCACAATTCTCTTCATCTTCTCCACTGTCACAGTCTTTTTTCACCATCACATTTCCATGACACTGTTCTCATATGACACAGCTCAGCACTCTCGTCAGACCCATCTTCACAGTCCGGATCCCCATCACACTGCCATCTGTTTAGCACACAGTGACCACTGTTGCACACAAAGTCAGATTCAGCACACGTCTTCTACACAAGCACTCTCATCACTGCCATCTGAGCAGTCTTCACATTTTACTCTAGCACCGTCGGCAGCAGTGCACAGTCAGGCGAAGGCAAGCAGCAGGCAGAGCGCCCCGCACTGTCACCTGTGTCACTTATACTACTCCTATTACCCATGCTGTTAGTGTCAGTGGCATCCTCCTTTTCTTTTTGCCACTGACCATTCACCACAACTGGATGAGACACATGATTACTAGTTAGGAAAGAGAGTGTAACGTCTGCTATACGGCTGCAGGCAGTGCCAGCTGCAACCTTAGGTTTGTGAAAGAGCCTGCCGGTGGTCATTTGGCAGTGTAATCTGCGTCTCTGCACTCCTGCCCTGCAATAGAGCTAAGTCGTCATTAGTAATGGTTATAACACCAATCTGGGGACTAATAGTCTTTTTTGCATTGCAAGATAAACCTTTTATAAAAAGAATGCTAGAGTGAAGCAGCACAGCCGCTGCTGCCGCTGCCTCCATGGTTACATCAGACAGGCTGCAGGGTCCTGATGTCCGCCCCTCTGCTCTGTGCCGACTCGCCTCACGGTGAGAGTCGACTGCCGGTGTCCACTGACGCCTCTGATCTCCCGTAGCAACTCGATCTCGGATGTTCCGCAATTACTTCAATTTCCCCGCGTTTTGCAGCTTCTGTCAGGTCTATTCTTTGTCTCTCAGAGCCGTCCGTGGCTCTGCAGCGTCCCAGGGCTCTCTCCGTCCAGCGGTAGTCCCTCCGTAGTTTCTCTGGTCTCCCAGCGCCGCTCCAGTCTCTCGGCGCCGCTCTGGTCTCTCGGCCTGTTCAGGTCTCAGCGAGTCCAGGTCTCGGCCTGTGCGGGCCTCATATGTTGCAGGAAGCACAGCCGAAAGCACCAGTAGAGTCAGATCATGCTCCTGCCTTTTTCTTGTCACAGTCAAAACATTTAAGAGCAAAAATAGGATACACGAGATACACAAGATACACCGGGCCCATATATTAGGCACCACCACTCAAACTTGGATAAAACAGCACTTCTTTTCAGTCTGTCAAGCACTTCGTTCATCTCTGCCCACTCCCCTTGCGGAGAGTACAGAACCACGGATCGGAACTCTGCACTCGCTTTGCAGCAACGCTGCGTCTCACTCACACAGCACAATCGCACACGGAGGCCTCCAGCACATCTCATTCATACCACAGGAATATAACTTAGAATGATAACCAACCAAATAAGTATTGTCTCTGACTGTGTTCTTCGTGAAGTGACTTGTAACACTTTGTTTCAAACCCTTACACAAATACTTTCAACACAAAATACATACATAAAAACACATACAATTATTAACACTCCAGTTAGTATCCCTCCAGCAGCTGAAAACATACTGTTTGTCTGCAGTTTCAGGAGATCTTTGCTCCTGCGGTGAGCAGCTGAGAGTGGAGTCCCCTCCGAGCAAAACGCTCAGGGTGCACCTAGGGGCGTCCGCGCTGCAGCCGATCCTGCAGCCGAGCAGAGTGTCTCCTGCCTGGCTCTCCAAAATGACTCACAGAAAGCTGACTCCACCATCAATAAGATTGTAAAGTAGGTATGTTTACTCAGTTCCATGCAGCACGGGGCAGGTAGTCCCACCAAAGTCGTGCACTCCTAATGTGGCAAATTGCTTTAGTAAAGAGTTACATATACATGAACATTCCTATACATATGCATATTCCTAACCTATCCCTTTGTGAACAGTCGTCCTTATCTCAGACCCCTTGATTAAAGTCCGAACTGTGAGGTTGTTTTTGATCTGGTTCTCGGGATCCGAGAGGCTCCTGTTATCTGGTGGTATAAGTGCAGCACAGGCACAAATGTAGCACATATTCATTCTTAATCAATTGCTCTCTAATTTCTAATTCCAATGTTTCAGCTTGCTCTTTTCCGGATCCACAGGTATTCTACTATTAATGTTCAAAGCCTGACAGACCCCGTCCTCCGTGGATCAAAATACATGGGATCTTAAGGGTTCTTTTGGTCATTCTATCATATAATACTGGATCATTTTTAATTTACTCTTTAATTTTCTGGGGCCCCTATTGTTCCAATTTCTAATCATTATTCATAATGGACTTTTTGGTCATATATCTGGTAATTTGCTCCCTTTCTGGTCCTTGGTCTTCGATTTTATCTGACCCATCCGGGAATTTTACTAGTGGCAATTCCCACAGCCCTTGGTTGCCCCCAGTGAGAGTGTCTTGCAGGGGGTTTAGGACCTATCACCCACCCACGTATCACTCCATTCACCAGCCCAGCCCCCCCGACAGGAGATTAGAACCAGTGAGAAAACAAAAAGACTTCTACGCAGACTTTAGAAGCCTCAGTTACACTCTCACACACAAACACGGGCAACCGTACCTTTACCCAACCGGACGGTATCTTACGAATCAGTCGTCTTCGTCCAGAGTCCAACTGGACGGTATCCACAAGCGTCTTCGTCTGGGATCGAACCAGACGGTATCCAAACGACTGTCGTCTTCGTCCGGTTCGATCCCGGACACCGGAATCCAACCGAACGGTATCCAAACGACCCTGTCGTCTTCATCCGGATCTTCGCGCGCAGAATTACGGGCACAAAAACACAGCCGGCAAGGGAGCTCAAAAAAAAAATCAAATTCTTTGCTTACCTTTATTCAGGTTCAGGATGGCATTAGTCCCGATCTGACTCAAACAGGAGCCACCAAATGGTGGGGCGCCTCTCCTAGATTAAATCAGAATTCAGGAACTATAGCCATCCCGGACGAGCCCCCAAATTGTTATAAATGGCTCAAGATTCAAATTACGATTAAATAAAAAAATAGGATTTATTGAAAGAATATAAAGGAATAGAGGTAAGCAAACAGCGCTGGGTGCACCGGGAGTCTCCGCTCCACCAGGATGCACACCAGTTACATCAAGCAGCTGATTTTTATGCTCCTAGACTAATACATATTCATTACTACTTCTAAAAAAAATAGATTATTAAAATTAGCTTCCGGGGTGCAGTCCCTCCTACTGGAGCATGCGCAGTCTCCTCTGGGGTCTCTTCTGGGGGTCTCTAGGGGTCTTTCATGCTGAAGGCTCATAGTCTTCCTCTCCACCTTTGTACTTACTGGGCACCATACCAAGTTTACGGAACATCTTCTTCAAGTCTTGTCTCCCAGCCGCCCTTCAGCTTCTTTCTCCTTCCTCTTTATCTCTCGGCCCCCCCTAACCAGATACCAAAGATCCACATAGTATCCCATAACAGTCACTAGTTGTTATCAGTTGTTCTGAAACTCCCAGACACACGAGTAATTAAAACATTCTTCCCCAGCCATTCACAGACACATCTATAGCAGTGTTAGAAATAGAAGTCCGGAATAACAAAAGCCAACAGGTTCATAAATTTAAGAAGTGATAAATTGACTAGAATGAGGGGGAGACTGGGACACACTGCATCTGTGGTTCAAGAATTAAATTGCCAGTGCAGGGCCCAGAGGCAGACAGGATTCAAACAGAATTGTTCTTTATGGACACGAATATCTATGCATTCTGCACCTTTGCACTTGAATTTGCCAGGTCCAGAGCACTGAATAACATTGTTACAGTTTGCTTCATCAGTGCCATCCAGACAGTCTTTCACACCACTGCACTGCCTACTCCTATGGACACAGTTCCCATCTTCACATCTGAACTGGTCTGGCCTGCAGGTCCAGTAAGGGCAGTTAATTTCATCACTTCCATCCTTACAATAAGGATCTCTGTCACATCGCCACAATTCTCTTCATCTTCTCCACTGTCACAGTCTTTTTTCACCATCACATTTCCATGACACTGTTCTCATATGACACAGCTCAGCACTCTCGTCAGACCCATCTTCACAGTCCGGATCCCCATCACACTGCCATCTGTTTAGCACACAGTGACCACTGTTGCACACAAAGTCAGATTCAGCACACGTCTTCTACACAAGCACTCTCATCACTGCCATCTGAGCAGTCTTCACATTTTACTCTAGCACCGTCGGCAGCAGTGCACAGTCAGGCGAAGGCAAGCAGCAGGCAGAGCGCCCCGCACTGTCACCTGTGTCACTTATACTACTCCTATTACCCATGCTGTTAGTGTCAGTGGCATCCTCCTTTTCTTTTTGCCACTGACCATTCACCACAACTGGATGAGACACATGATTACTAGTTAGGAAAGAGAGTGTAACGTCTGCTATACGGCTGCAGGCAGTGCCAGCTGCAACCTTAGGTTTGTGAAAGAGCCTGCCGGTGGTCATTTGGCAGTGTAATCTGCGTCTCTGCACTCCTGCCCTGCAATAGAGCTAAGTCGTCATTAGTAATGGTTATAACACCAATCTGGGGACTAATAGTCTTTTTTGCATTGCAAGATAAACCTTTTATAAAAAGAATGCTAGAGTGAAGCAGCACAGCCGCTGCTGCCGCTGCCTCCATGGTTACATCAGACAGGCTGCAGGGTCCTGATGTCCGCCCCTCTGCTCTGTGCCGACTCGCCTCACGGTGAGAGTCGACTGCCGGTGTCCACTGACGCCTCTGATCTCCCGTAGCAACTCGATCTCGGATGTTCCGCAATTACTTCAATTTCCCCGCGTTTTGCAGCTTCTGTCAGGTCTATTCTTTGTCTCTCAGAGCCGTCCGTGGCTCTGCAGCGTCCCAGGGCTCTCTCCGTCCAGCGGTAGTCCCTCCGTAGTTTCTCTGGTCTCCCAGCGCCGCTCCAGTCTCTCGGCGCCGCTCTGGTCTCTCGGCCTGTTCAGGTCTCAGCGAGTCCAGGTCTCGGCCTGTGCGGGCCTCATATGTTGCAGGAAGCACAGCCGAAAGCACCAGTAGAGTCAGATCATGCTCCTGCCTTTTTCTTGTCACAGTCAAAACATTTAAGAGCAAAAATAGGATACACGAGATACACAAGATACACCGGGCCCATATATTAGGCACCACCACTCAAACTTGGATAAAACAGCACTTCTTTTCAGTCTGTCAAGCACTTCGTTCATCTCTGCCCACTCCCCTTGCGGAGAGTACAGAACCACGGATCGGAACTCTGCACTCGCTTTGCAGCAACGCTGCGTCTCACTCACACAGCACAATCGCACACGGAGGCCTCCAGCACATCTCATTCATACCACAGGAATATAACTTAGAATGATAACCAACCAAATAAGTATTGTCTCTGACTGTGTTCTTCGTGAAGTGACTTGTAACACTTTGTTTCAAACCCTTACACAAATACTTTCAACACAAAATACATACATAAAAACACATACAATTATTAACACTCCAGTTAGTATCCCTCCAGCAGCTGAAAACATACTGTTTGTCTGCAGTTTCAGGAGATCTTTGCTCCTGCGGTGAGCAGCTGAGAGTGGAGTCCCCTCCGAGCAAAACGCTCAGGGTGCACCTAGGGGCGTCCGCGCTGCAGCCGATCCTGCAGCCGAGCAGAGTGTCTCCTGCCTGGCTCTCCAAAATGACTCACAGAAAGCTGACTCCACCATCAATAAGATTGTAAAGTAGGTATGTTTACTCAGTTCCATGCAGCACGGGGCAGGTAGTCCCACCAAAGTCGTGCACTCCTAATGTGGCAAATTGCTTTAGTAAAGAGTTACATATACATGAACATTCCTATACATATGCATATTCCTAACCTATCCCTTTGTGAACAGTCGTCCTTATCTCAGACCCCTTGATTAAAGTCCGAACTGTGAGGTTGTTTTTGATCTGGTTCTCGGGATCCGAGAGGCTCCTGTTATCTGGTGGTATAAGTGCAGCACAGGCACAAATGTAGCACATATTCATTCTTAATCAATTGCTCTCTAATTTCTAATTCCAATGTTTCAGCTTGCTCTTTTCCGGATCCACAGGTATTCTACTATTAATGTTCAAAGCCTGACAGACCCCGTCCTCCGTGGATCAAAATACATGGGATCTTAAGGGTTCTTTTGGTCATTCTATCATATAATACTGGATCATTTTTAATTTACTCTTTAATTTTCTGGGGCCCCTATTGTTCCAATTTCTAATCATTATTCATAATGGACTTTTTGGTCATATATCTGGTAATTTGCTCCCTTTCTGGTCCTTGGTCTTCGATTTTATCTGACCCATCCGGGAATTTTACTAGTGGCAATTCCCACAGCCCTTGGTTGCCCCCAGTGAGAGTGTCTTGCAGGGGGTTTAGGACCTATCACCCACCCACGTATCACTCCATTCACCAGCCCAGCCCCCCCGACAGGAGATTAGAACCAGTGAGAAAACAAAAAGACTTCTACGCAGACTTTAGAAGCCTCAGTTACACTCTCACACACAAACACGGGCAACCGTACCTTTACCCAACCGGACGGTATCTTACGAATCAGTCGTCTTCGTCCAGAGTCCAACTGGACGGTATCCACAAGCGTCTTCGTCTGGGATCGAACCAGACGGTATCCAAACGACTGTCGTCTTCGTCCGGTTCGATCCCGGACACCGGAATCCAACCGAACGGTATCCAAACGACCCTGTCGTCTTCATCCGGATCTTCGCGCGCAGAATTACGGGCACAAAAACACAGCCGGCAAGGGAGCTCAAAAAAAAAATCAAATTCTTTGCTTACCTTTATTCAGGTTCAGGATGGCATTAGTCCCGATCTGACTCAAACAGGAGCCACCAAATGGTGGGGCGCCTCTCCTAGATTAAATCAGAATTCAGGAACTATAGCCATCCCGGACGAGCCCCCAAATTGTTATAAATGGCTCAAGATTCAAATTACGATTAAATAAAAAAATAGGATTTATTGAAAGAATATAAAGGAATAGAGGTAAGCAAACAGCGCTGGGTGCACCGGGAGTCTCCGCTCCACCAGGATGCACACCAGTTACATCAAGCAGCTGATTTTTATGCTCCTAGACTAATACATATTCATTACTACTTCTAAAAAAAATAGATTATTAAAATTAGCTTCCGGGGTGCAGTCCCTCCTACTGGAGCATGCGCAGTCTCCTCTGGGGTCTCTTCTGGGGGTCTCTAGGGGTCTTTCATGCTGAAGGCTCATAGTCTTCCTCTCCACCTTTGTACTTACTGGGCACCATACCAAGTTTACGGAACATCTTCTTCAAGTCTTGTCTCCCAGCCGCCCTTCAGCTTCTTTCTCCTTCCTCTTTATCTTTCGGCCCCCCCTAACCAGATACCAAAGATCCACATAGTATCCCATAACAGTCACTAGTTGTTATCAGTTGTTCTGAAACTCCCAGACACACGAGTAATTAAAACATTCTTCCCCAGCCATTCACAGACACATCTATAGCAGTGTTAGAAATAGAAGTCCGGAATAACAAAAGCCAACAGGTTCATAAATTTAAGAAGTGATAAATTGACTAGAATGAGGGGGAGACTGGGACACACTGCATCTGTGGTTCAAGAACTAAATTGCCAGTGCAGGGCCCAGAGGCAGACAGGATTCAAACAGAATTGTTCTTTATGGACACGAATTGTTAAAACATTCCTCACAATCCCTTATCTTCTTTTTAATATCAACAATTCGTGTCACTTCTGTTGTTAATAACTGGATTTCATCAGTCCGTTCTTGGAGGGTCCAATTCTTAAACATCATAATTGACATATCCCCTTCCTGTTTTAATGAAGTTATTACAAATGTACTATTTATCACCCGGTGTATTAATAACGTAATGCAAGGTATCATACAAGGTATATACAATAACATAATTACACCACATGACAATAAAAATAACACTCTTTTAACCCATGGTCCACCAGGCAGCCATGAAAATAAATCCCATTCCATATCCTTACAGGTTTGTGTTGGTCGCTCACCTCCCCCCCTTCCTTCTCTGGGATGGGAGAGAGAAATGGGAAAGTGAAGCCTGTGAGTTGAGATAAAAAACAAGAAAATAATAACAATAATAATAAAAACAATAATGATGATAATAGTACTACTAGTAATAATGTGTACGAAACAAGTGATGCACAATGCAATTGCTCACCACCTGTTGTCCGATGCCCAACCTAACCCCAAGCAGTCCGGCCCTCCTCCCAGCCTGCCTGCTGACAGTGAGAAGCTGAATTTGGCTTGGTCCTTGGCTTGGTGTAAGCACTGCTCTGTAACAATTAAAAACAATTAAAACATCAGCATATTATTAACATTCTTCTCATCCTAAACCAGAACATAACATTCTATCAGCTACTAGGAAGAAACACCCTTTTTATCAATCTTTAAACAGCAATTACTAAAGCTAAATTTTCCACAGTCTTCTCTTTCTTGTGCTAGTAAACAATCCAAAGCTAGGCAATTTTGATACAAAGCAGTTCTCATCTTTTAAAACTCATTTAAATCAGTTCTCATCATTTATAACTATTTCTATTACAGCTAATAACCTAATTATTCTATTAAGCATATATACTGAGGTCCTATAGCCCCAGAATCTGTCTTCTGCCCACGTATCTGGACCATAATAGGCAAACGCCTTCAGGGTCGATTCAGGCTTGTGTTACCGTTCAGCCTGTCAGGGTGGTCCAGCTCCTGTAAAACAAATCACAATTTTATATAGGTTTAAAAAAGTTTTTTTTTTTTTTATGTTATTTTCTCGGGACAACCTGATCTTAGTGTGGGAAAAGTCGGGTCGAGGCCTTCTCACTCGGCAGTCAATACCCATAGGGGTTGCCTCCTTT
>NW_028180690.1:0-5000 GCF_964211825.1 Aythya ferina
CACATGATTGATCATATCATTTATTTATTAGCACACAGTTGACATGCTGTGGGTGCAGGGTAGGCCACCATCTCTACCCTCTGAGGAGGGAAAGGAGAGCTCAAGGCATAATGTGCACTTTGCCGAAAAGCCAGGAAATGGACCCTGGCCCATTTTATTTAGTAGCAGACTACTTCAGGGATTTGGAAAAGATCCAGATCTTCTATTTTATTAACAAGTAACATGAATTCTTATGTGATACTTTCAAAAACTGTAATTTAAGTTGGCTGTTTCTGTCAACATACTTTCAAGGGCAAGAATATGACAAATAAGTAAAAAAGCTATCTAAAGAGATCTGGTTATTGTCTCATGCTCTTGAAGAAAAGTTGCAGATGAATGGCTATAGATAGTCTAAAACAAGATGGTTCTGGAAATAGCTCATAACAGAGCAGCTCATAACAGAGCAGTAAAATATTGCTGAGTATGTCAATGTGTTATATTTACACTTTGAATTTTTTTTTTTTTTTTAATTAAAAACTATAACAAGAGTCTATCTCTAATTTTTAAACGCTTTCTGATTTTTATGTAATTAAAGTGGCAGCTAGCTCCCAAGAATGACTCTTGGTCAGAACTCAAGTCTTATCAAATTAATTTCTAACCCCTTCTCCCTCTCTAACCTTAATGGATAGATAATTTTTGGCAGCACTGCCTTTCAGTAATTACTTTTAAACTTTTCTAAACCAATTTTCTAAACCATGGCGAGGTCAGGAAGGGGACCAGTAAAACCGCTGTATTGGACTTTCGGAGGGCTGACTTTGAGCTGCTCAGGACATTGGTTGGTGGAGTCCCTTGGGAGGCGGTTCTGAAGGGCAGAGGGGTCCAGGAAGGCTGGGCGCTCTTCAAGAGGGAAGTCTTAATGGCGCAGGAACGGTCTGTTCCCACGTGCCCAAAGACGAGCTGGCGGGGAAGAAGACCGGCCTGGCTCAACAGAGAATTGTGGCTTGATCTTAGGAGGAAAAAGAGGGTTTATAAGCTTTGGAAAAGTGGGCAGGCCACTAAGGAGGACTTTAAAGAAGTAGCGAGGCTGTGCAGGGACAAAATTAGGAAGGCCAAAGCTCATCTGGAGCTCAATCTGGCTACTGCCGTTAAAGATAACAAAAAACGTTTCTATAAATACATCAACACAAAAAGGAGGACTAAGGAGAATCTCCATCCTTTACTGGATGCGGGGGGAAACTTAGTTACAAGAGATGAGGAAAAGGCGGAGGTGCTCAATGCCTTCTTTGCCTCAGTCTTTAGCGGCAATACCGGATGTTCTCTGGATACCCAGTACCCTGAGCTGGTGGAAGGGGATGGGGAGCAGGATGTGGCCCTCATTATCCATGAAGAACTGGTTGGTGACCTACTACGGCACTTAGATGTGCACAAGTCGATGGGGCCAGATGGGATCCACCCAAGGGTACTGAGGGAACTGGCAGAGGAGCTGGCCAAGCCACTGTCCATCATTTATCAACAGTCCTGGCTATCGGGGGAGGTCCCAATCGACTGGCGGCTAGCAAACGTGACGCCCACGTGACGCCCATCTACAAGAAGGGCCGGAGGGCAGACCCAGGAAACTACAGGCCTGTCAGTTTGACCTCAGTGCCAGGAAAGCTCATGGAGCAGATCCTCCTGAGAGTCATCATGCAGCACTTGCAGGGGAAGCAGGCGATCAGGCCCAGTCAGCATGGCTTTATGAAAGGCAGGTCATGCCTGACGAACCTGATCTCCTTCTATGACAGAGTGACGCGCTGGGTGGATGAGGGAAAGGCTGTGGATGTGGTCTACCTTGACTTCAGCAAGGCTTTTGACACCGTCTCCCACAGCATTCTCCTCAAGAAACTGGCTGCTCTTGGCTTGGACTGGCGCACGCTTCGTTGGGTTAGAAACTGGCTGGATAGCCGGGCCCAAAGAGTCGTGGTGAATGGAGCCAAGTCCAGTTGGAGGCCAGTCACTAGTGGCGTCCCCCAGGGCTCGGTGCTGGGGCCGGTCCTCTTTAATATCTTCATCGATGATCTGGACGAGGGCATCGAGTGCACCCTCAGTAAGTTCGCAGATGACACCAAGTTAGGTGCGTGTGTCGATCTGCTTGAGGGTAGGAAAGCTCTGCAGGAGGATCTGGATAGGCTGGACCGATGGGCTGAGGTCAACTGCATGAAGTTTAACAAGGCCAAGTGCCGGGTCCTGCACCTGGGGCGCAATAACCCCAAGCAGAGCTACAGGCTGGGAGAGGAATGGTTGGAAAGCTGCCAGGCAGAGAAGGACCTGGGAGTGATGGTGGACAGTCGGCTGTATATGAGCCAGCAGTGTGCTCAGGTGGCCAAGAAGGCCAACGGCATCCTGGCTTGTATTAGGAACAGCGTGACCAGCAGGGCTAGGGAGGTGATCGTCCCCCTGTACTCAGCTCTGGTGAGGCCGCACCTCGAGTACTGTGTTCAGTTTTGGGCCCCTCGCTACAAGAAGGACATGGAGGTGCTTGAGCGGGTGCAGAGAAGGGCGACGAAGCTGGTGAGGGGCCTGGAGAACAAGTCCTACGAGGAGCGGCTGAGGGAGCTGGGCTTGTTCAGCCTGGAGAAGAGGAGGCTCAGGGGTGACCTTATTGCTCTTTACAGATACCTTAAAGGAGGCTGTAGAGAGGTGGGGGTTGGCCTGTTCTCCCACGTGCCTGGTGACAGGACGAGGGGGAATGGGCTTAAGTTGAGCCAGGGGAGTTTTAGGTTAGATGTTAGGAAGAACTTCTTTACAGAAAGGGTTGTGAGGCATTGGAACAGGCTGCCCAGGGAAGTGGTGGAGTCACCATCCCTGGAAGTCTTCAAAAGACGCTTAGATGTACAGCTTAGGGATATGGTTTAGTGGAGGGCTGTTAGCGTTAGGTTGGAGGTTGGACTCGATGACCTTGAGGTCTCTTCCAACCTAGAAAATTCTGTGATTCTGTGATTCTGTGATATGTTGGTTTCAGAAAGAAAAGGTTAAGGTCTTCTTGGTTTTACTATCTTTTTTTAGAACCAGCTCCTGGTCAAAATATGGGGATTCCTGAAATTATGCCTTTTCAAGGGAAAAGACAGAGCTGGTTTTGAAGCATCCCACTCTATGGAACATGGCAGGTTGTAAAAAGAGATTGAACAAAACATCCAACATGATAAGTGATGCTCAGAATAACACCCAGACAGTTATAAATCGTATGTTTCAGTTCTTGTATTGAACAGAACTAGGATTGTATGGAGATTGTATTGAGACAAAATTACTTCACATCTACCATCTGTGTGGCTTTTTGATCCTTTTTTGAATCACTGTCACAACTGTCTGTCTGTTATGATTTGTTTTATCCTTAAATTGTAGGTGTTTTGGAACAGCATTTTGTTCAGTGTTTTTATAGTGACTGGTATAAATGGCTTGTGGTCCGTGACTATGAACCAAATTAAACAGCAATTAAAATAATATTAATACATCATCTAGGCCATGGAGCTGATCAAATCTGTTGCTTGTCTTACTCAAAGAATCAACAGTAAATTTCTATACTGTGTATTCATAGGTATCCATGCCATATTTCTAATTGTAACAGCTATGAACTGTAATATATATATATATTTAATTCAATATTTCTCAGCTGTATAATATTCAATAACATTAACCTAAACATTGTCTGCTGTAGTAAAGCAGTCTTCCTCAAGTGCCAGCCTAGTCAGATCTGGTCCTATGTGGAATAGGGATACAACTCTGAGGTGTACCCACTTCTAGTACTCTTAAACTATGTCTACCCTACTGCAGCAGTGACATTTTGAAATAGTTGGGGCTAACCTTATCATCCTATAGTTCTCACTCTCTTACCCTGCGTGTACCCACACACATGAAAATAGCCAAACTAGTCTTGCTTCTCAAGCCTCAGAGAATCTCAATGCCACTAGTCCTTACACTTGCTGTATTTTTTATTTTCTTTTTTAGACCTTCCTTGGTGAAAGTTGTTGGGATTGGGAGTACTGCCAGCAAAGAATGCTGGAGGAGATGTATGGTCTCATCCTTGAACAAACTATCTTCTTCTGTTCAAACCTGGCAGAAGTATAAGTAGAAAACTTTAGAGATGGAATCTTATTCACAAGATCAAAGCAGATCTTGGGTGAAGTCCTCCTCTTATGCCCCACAGTAATTTCAAAAAACAACACTCCTAACTTTTCCTTATTTTTTTCTCCCTACCCTCCACCTTTCCATGGAGTGAATGAACTTACTGGAGAAAGTTCTACCTCATTCTCTTCCTTCTGCCCTGGACTGGACCTGGAAGTCCAGCTCAGGGTCCCTGGTCCTGGCCCTGCCTCTGAATTTTTACTTTCTTCATCTTTCCAAGAATGCTATTTGAACTTTTTGCTAGAGCTTGAAGGCATTAGCACAGTGTTTAGAATGCACATCCACAGAGAGACAATTGATATTTCCCTTGGCTCTGGAAATTCTGTAGGATGAACCATGTCCCTGCACCCAGAAGTCAGTCTCAAAGAAGCAGGACAGAAAAGAGTGAGTGCTGCCTGTCAGCACATTGTCAGTAGGACAGAGGAATGCTGACTGCCATAGGACACGCATAAGTGGAATGTTCTGTGGATTATAGACCATATTCAAATCCAGAACAGCCCCCTTCCAATGGCTAATAATGCAATTTCAGTAATGGTTTCTCAATGGTTTCTCGGTTTTCGTACTGACTTTTATCACACTAAACACTGAACAAAAACAATTGAATGGGCTGTTGTGCATTGTAGACTTGAGAGGTAGTTATAGTTGAATTTGTGAATAATTACTGTGAGATAACTTTCATATAACAAACTTATGAATTTTGAATCAGACCATTATAAATTTGTTCACTTAAAATTTCATTGACACCTATCACCTAGAAACTCCATTCTTTACAGTTACCTGAAACAGCACATATCACAGCAAAAATTGGAACACATTTCACACTCCTCTTAGAGGTTTCTAAGAGCATCTCTTTCAGGGCAGAT
>NW_028180690.1:7500-10279 GCF_964211825.1 Aythya ferina
CATGAAGGGCCCCTGCTCTAGCATTTGTTACCCCACTGTTGTGCATCATCCTGACAGCAAATACAGGAAGGGGTTTCTGAAAGAGCTGGGTGGCTGCCATAGCAATGTAGTTTGCAGGGGAGATTGCTGTGTTCTGCTGGCTGTGTGATCAAATGGGTTTTTATTAATTTGAGCAGAGTCTAACAACAGTGTGTTTCCTTCTCCATCCCAAACACAAAACTCTGCCATTGGAAGGTCTCTGTGTTTTAAATAAAATCTGTGGTGCTTGTTTAAATAAACAATTGAAAAAGAATTAAGATAGCCACTGATACTCTGCTGCTTTAATAGAGACAGATAGAGAGGATAATTTTGTACATGTTTGAAGTGACTAAATTTAATTAGAAGTTTAACATTTTTAAATAACTAAAAGAACAACTACATAGGGAAGAAAATAAACAGATGGAACCAAAACTATAACACTGAAATGATCACTAAATTTGTTACTGCTCTCAGTACATTTCTTTGAGTGTTCAAGATGTTTATTCAGGTATTGAGCACACCAGGTATTTAACATCCCCTTAGAATAAATAAAGTGCAATTAATAGTTTAATAATATTTTATTACTCTTCCATTTCAAATACATGCAGGCTGTTAGCGTTAGCGTTAGGTTGGAGGTTGGACTCGATGACCTTGAGGTCTCTTCCAACCTAGAAAATTCTGTGATTCTGTGATTCTGTGATTCTTAAATATCTTAGATCTTGCATCCTTATCAGTATTTATTGCAGTAGTACATAAAATTTACATGTATTTATCACATTTATATTACAATGTAGCCATTTCTTTTAGATTTTTTTCTGAGTCCTCCATTACTTGTAGGTATTTGTTTTGCTTTTTGCTTTAGAGAACAGCTATTTCTGTGCTCAAAATTTCCTTGATGTTTTTAAGATATTTATTTTGGAGACTATTTGTCTATTAGCAGGAAAAGAATTAGAAGCAATTAAGCAAAGTCTTTAGTTGTCTGTAGTGGAATGATGGTAGTCTTTTACCACTAAGGAAAAGACAGTGTAATGGACTGACATGGAAAAGTCTTGGTTAGACTCCCTGTGGGTCCAAAGCAGGTTTTTTCCATTCAGACAACCTATTGACAACCTAACAGACATCTATTGAAAGTGGTCCCTGGTTGGAAATAGTAACTGGCCCATGCTGTTAAACTGTACCCAAGAATTGTTTGGGTGACCTCATGTCAGCATGGGCCAAAAGTCTTGGGATAAAGTGTCTGGGACTTTTCAGTTTTCTCTGGTACTGTTTAATTTCTCAGTATAGGTATAATCTGAAGTTACCATTTCTTTCCCCATTGGCCTGCTACCATCAATAAAAGGGTGTCAGTAATTTTATCATGATAACAAATGGTTAAGATTATGACAAATACTCATATTTCTCCTTACAAACCAGAAAAGGTATGCACGTTTCATGTGCATATGGGCAGTCATATGGGCTAAAATGCATCTGTTCTTTTTCTATCATGTCTCTGTATGCCGGTGTGCCTCTTTCAGGTTGACAACACAGTGCCCTAAAATGTAATTCTTCTTGATAGAAATTGATGATACACACTGTGATTTTAAAGCCTTTTGAAAAACTGTCTATTTTCTGGTGCAAGAAGGACCTGTCTTTCATAAAGATCTGAGTTGTCATTTTCTTCATGCTCTCTGATGCTTTATTTCAAGCACATTTAACTTTTTTATAATGCCATTTCTGAAATACCTGTACTTTACTGGATCCTTTTGTTTCTGAAACACTCAGCTAAGATTACATTTGTTTGTTTCGTTTTCTTCCACCAGTGCTGGTAATGTCTGATCTTTCAGCTTTTTGTATATTTAATAAGTATGTTATTGTATATTTAATTAAAGAGAAGTTCTGCTTTGCCATAAGTTTTCAGGAGTTTACCCAGAAAAGCTTTTGGATAAATGCCCCTATTCTAGTTACACTGAAATTCCTTCTACTCTGTCTCTTCTGAACAATTTTCTAATGTACAGTCCACAGCACTTATTTATATATTTTAGGTAGATACGTCTAATGGAGAGTCCATCACTCCAGCTCTTCTTGGTGGCTCTACAAATGTGTGGTAGAACTCACTCACTCACTTGGCACTAGCAGTATGCTAACATGATTAGAGTCTCCAAAGCTGTATAATCATGTTAGCATGCTACTAGTGCCAGGGCTGCTGTGCTCTGCCATACCAAGAGGCTTCTGATTTGATGATATTAAGAGAGAAAATTCACTGCTTCTCTTGAGGCAGTTGTTCCATTCATTAGCCACCTTCATTTGTAGAAATATGCTTCTTGTTTCTAATTTAAATTAACGTGCTTTGACTTTAAGTCATCACCCTGTTTCCCTTTGCTTAAGCATTTCAATGTCTGGAATTTTTCCTGTACTCTAATGTTGTAATCAGATGTCTCCTCTCAGTCTTTCTGTCTTCTGAGGCATTTTCTCCAGAGCTTAAATAATTTTAAAAACACTTTTAACATCCTTTATACATGGGGATCTGGAAACTTTATAGTTGTATTCGGGCATAAAATTACCTCTTTTATTGTCTATTTTAATTTTTAAAGACAGATGAAATCTGTTTCACAGGAATGCCTGTTTTGGAGATGAGGACAATGCTCAACATCCAAGGTCAAGGACAGATTTAATTATTCATTTTACACAGAAGACTTAGGGTCAGGCTTCTGGCTCTAGGACTGGATGGTCTCTAAGATGGAACATCAAAGAAGGTGGCACCTGTAATTTTTCATTTGTTGTC
>NW_028180689.1:0-10206 GCF_964211825.1 Aythya ferina
ACATTAAGATCACCATCTGTTACAATTTCTATTAGGAATCATATGGAAAGAATCTTGTATTTTAATTTATTTTTTATTTTTTCCCTGATATTCACTATAGAGGAAAAGAGAAAGAGAAAGAGAAAGAGAAAGAGAAAGAGAAAGAGAAAGAGAAAGAGAAAGAGAAAGAGAAAGAGAAAGAGAAAGAGAAAGAGAAAGAGAGAGAGAAAGAGAAAGAGAAAGAGAAAGAGAAAGGAAAAAGGAAAAAGGAAAAGGAAAGGAAAGGAAAGGAAAGGAAAGGAAAGGAAAGGAAAGGAAAGGAAAGGAAAGGAAAGGAAAGGAAAGGAAAGGAAAGGAAAGGAAAGGAAAGGAAAGGAAAGGAAAGGAAAGGAAAGGAAAGGAAAGGAAAGGAAAGGAAAGGAAAGGAAAGGAAAGGAAAGGAAAGGAAAGGAAAGGAAAGCTTGTAATTGGGTATAGTTTCCTAAAGCATCAGCATAATTTTTGTCCTTGTGATCACATGGTCTGAAAAATATTTGGACTCCTCTTAGGTTTAAGCACAGTACAACAACAGATCCCCCAGATTCTTCTTGAGATCTGAACAAGTTTATGTAGATCTATGCTCAAACAAGGTTGTTATATTTAGTTACTGAATGGAGACAGCCTTTTTTAAAAATAAAGAATTGTCTATCAAAAGCCTTAGAAGTTCAGTTCTGTTTTCAGTAAGGAATAGTACTATTCCTTGTCTCAACTTCAGAACCAAGAATAACAGCATTACAGTGACCTTTTTTTCATCTCTTATGTTACAGAATCACAGGATTGAAGGGGGTTGGAAGGGACCTCGAAAGATCATCGGGCCAACCCCCCTGCCTACCAAAGTAGGTTCCTTAGAGCAGGCTGCCCAGGTAGGTGTCCAGACAGGCCTTGAATATCTCCAGAGAAGGAGACTCCACAACCTCCCTGGGCAGCCTGTTCCAGTTCTCAGACTGTACAACATCATGAAAGTGAGAGCATTTAGGTAATTTATTGATGTATTGATGTATAGGTAATGTATTGATTGTAATGTATTGATTAACATAAAACAGTGGAATGAAATTTCAGTGATTTCTCTGTCCACTGATGAAATTGGAAAGAAAGAAAGGATACGTGAACATTGCTTAGTTAGATCATATGATTATTTCCTAAAACCACTCTACCATGGAAGCAGTCAGCTTTCTGGCATTATTTGTGAATAGCAGGCTGGGTTTCTTATACAGTAATTCAGCCAGGCTGTAGGCCTGCAAATTCAGAGCTACATTACACAATCAAGCTCAGATTAGCCTGTACAAGGTGAAGAAAACATTAATAATATGTAACAAATAAACTAGTGGAACTTGGATATAAAATACTGCCATTTTTTCCTTTCTCTCCTTAAGGAAGATAAAATAATTTTACAAGATTTAGGCAACAATAATCTATTGCAATGAGAGCTAGCAAGAGCTTTTCAGTTCAGGAACAAGGCCTTTTCAAGTACATATTAAAAAAATAAAAATAAAAATGCTGCATGATGCAAAATGGCTTTATGCAGAGAACTTCTACAAGTTTGGTTATCTTAGTCAAGACATTAATTCAGAATTTTTTGTTTCTTTCTCATCCATTTCATTGATTTAGGACTATGGTGGGAGTACCCCAACTGTTTAAAACAGTAGTAACATTGCACTATCAGCTGCAGGGAGGGGATCCAGAAAATTTTGAATGTGAGAGCTGGAAAATAATTTAATATACATACATATACATATATAAATATATATGTATAACTTTTTTATTTTGTGGCTATATTTTTTTGTCAGTTATAAAAATCTTGACAAGGTGATCAGCTCCAGTGCAGGTGTGTTCTGCAGTGCAGCAGGGGATTGTGGTGTACAGGGGGGTCCTGCACATATGCAGCCCCAAGGAGAGGAGGGAACTGCCAGCACCTGGCAGCCCCGGCAAGAGTGGCTGACAGGGCTTGGGCATGGCCAGGAGTAGCTGCAGTCACCCCTAAAACTGCCCGTAGGGAGTACAAGAGACCAGGAGAGTGAGGAACAGGGAGTGGTGGTCAGCTGGGGCAGGGTGTGACAATTTTTGTGGGAGGACCTGGAGGGAGGACAGCTGTTTTCTTCTCTTCTGGTAGCAACAAGAAGCAGCCTTCTACCGAAATAAAAATGGTGGCCACCCACTGTAACTGTCAGGCTGCAGCTTAAACCCAGATGGAGGGGACTACAAGACCCCCAGGCAGAAGCCTACACCCACACAGATCTCCCAACACTCCCCCCAGGGACCAAAAATTTCTTATGTTGGTAAGAAAATAAAGAAAATGAAGTCCAAGGAGAGTGTACACTTTCTGAAAAATGGGAAGGGAGAACTGGTAACAGGCATGGAAAAGGCTTTGGTACTCAACAACTTATTTGCCTCACTCTTCACTGGCAGTTAGACTACCCATGTCTCTAGAGTCCTTCAATTTCTAGGTGTGGGTTGGGGGATCAAAATTGCTCTCACTGTAAGCAAAGAGCAGGTTTGAGACCATCTGATGAAACTGAACAGGTCTATTGGGCCTAACGATATGGATCCCAGTGTCCTGAGGGAACTGGCTGATGGAGTTACCAAGCCTCTCTCCATATCTGAAGAGTCCTGGCAGCCAGGTGAAGTCCCTTGTGACTGAAAAAAAAAGGGAAACATCACTCCCATTTTTAAAAATGCGTCAAAAGGAGGACTTAGGACTCACACACCTGTGATCCTCACCTCTGTGCATCAAAAGGTCGTGGAACAGATCCTTCTGGAAGCTATGTCACTTGCAGGACAAGGAGGGGATCAAAAACAGCCAGCTCAGCTTCACCAATGTCAAATCATGCCTGAACAATCTGGTAGCCTTCTATGATGCAGTGATTGCACCAGTCAACAAAGGTAAACCAACCAATGTTATCTACCTGGACTTATGTAAGGCCTTTGATATAGTCCCACATGACATCCTGATCTCCAAATTGGTGAGATACAGATTTGAAGGGTAGACAAGGAATTGGCTCGATGGCCACACCCAGAGAGTTGTGGTCAACATCTCTATGTCCAGGTGGAGGCTGGTGACGAGTGGTGTCCCTTGGAAGTGTCTTTTGGGACTTATACTCTTTATCAGAGACATAGATAATGGGATCAAGTGCACCTTCAGTAAGTTTGCATAAAGCACCCAGCTGAGTGCTACAGTCAATACAACAGAAATAAAGAATGTCATCCAGAGGAACTTGGGCAAGCTAGATAAGTGGGCCTTGTGAACCTAATGAGGTTCAAAAAGTTCAAGTTCAAGGTGATACACCTGTGTTGGGGCAATCCAACTCTCATTGAGAGTTCTTTCTAATTTACTATTATTTATCATTCTGTCCTACTTGATGCTTCTCTAATGAGGAGATAATTATTTTCCTGCTGATCCCCTTGAACAAGGTAAAATGACAGCTGTCTCAAAAAATCTTACTGAAATCACTATAAATGTCAGTTTACAAGTGGAATTTTACACTGCATTCATATCACACAACTAGCTTGATTTAATTTGTGAAGAACTGTAACTTGAAACCTTATTTCTCTGTAAGGCCATAAAAGAGGTACCATAATTTAGGTACCTCTGGATCACAATACACACACTAGAGGAAAACTCAAAATTTCTACAAAGTGCCCCAAAATAGAATTTAAAGTGTTTGGAAAAAATACTTTAAAATCAATGAAAGGATGAAAGTAAATAAAAATAAGAAAATAATCTGAAAAAAAAAAATGCAGAACTCATTTAATATAGCCTACCTTTAAAGCATTATATATATACACACCCATATATCTAGTAAACCAGCTAACTGAGATTTTTGTCACCATCTAATTCATAGAAGCATAGAATATCCTGAGCTGGAAGGGTCACACAAGGATAAACAAGTCCAATTCCTGTCCCCAAACAGGACCACACAAAAATCAAACTATATGTCTTTGTCCAAACACTTATTGAAGTCTGTTAGGCTCGGTGCCATGACCGTTCCCCTTGGGAGCTGTTCCACTGCCCAACCACCCACTCACTGAAGAATCGTTTCCTCCCCTGTCACATCTTCATGCCATTACTTTGGGTCTTGTCACTGTCAGTAGAAATTAGCACCTGCTTCTCCATTCCCCCTTGTGAGGAAGCTGTAGGCCACCTCAGAGTCAACCCTCAGTCTCCTCTTTTCTAGACTGAACAAACCAAGTGAACTCAATCATTCCTCATACATCTTCCCCTGCAGACACTTCTCCATCTTTGTAGACCTCCTTGGGACACTCTTTAATAGCTTTATGTCCTTCTTATATCGTGTTACCCAAAACTGCACACAGTACTCAAGATGAGGCCACACCAGCACAGACTAGATAAGGGCAATTTGACTGTGCTTGAAGAACTCTTAGTTAGAATTATATTTTCTTTGTGGAGATAATTATCATCAGCAACAAGCTACTGTTTACACTTTCAACAACTTCATGTTTTTAAAATGTAGAGTGTATACCCAAGGCTGACAAATGTAAATAGGAACTGAATTGCTTTTGAGAAGGAATTACTGGATGCATCTGAGCCAGAGACACCCTCAGCCAGGTGGTGTATTGTGGTTTTCACCCACCCTTCCTAGGGATGCTGCCCTCTACTGCAGTAGGCTTTCTGTGTGATGTGTTTTTCCCTGGTCTCCTCTGACATCATATGACCTCCCTGAGACTCTAAGATGGGGCTAGAGGACACAAGGGGTCTTAACTGGACAATTTTAATCCTTCTTCATTGTAAGAAAAGTTCCAGGATAAGATTATTCAAGAGCCTGCAGGTAAGACAGATGACAGTTTTATTTTTTTATTTTTATTTTTATTTTTATTTTTATTTTTATTTTTATTTTTATTTTTATTTTTATTTCTATTTCTATTTCTATTTCTATTTCTATTTTTATTTTTTTGTAACTCCAGAAAAAGTCCTTGTAGTTTTTTGCTTCTGTTTCAGAATAATCTATGCACACTTTTGACACATAGATGTATGGTCATATGTTTTTTTTAAACAAATACAAATACTTTCACAGAACAAAAACTATGCACAATCTAAATATTAATATTTTGCCACAAGCACTGATAGGATTTGGCTATGTTTAAGCCATTTTTTCCTACTATATCATTCAGTAACAGCTATAATTATCAAATGCATTCACACAGGAAAGCTCTTATACATGTAGTTGAGCCTTTAGAATATCTACAGCAAAGAAGAAATATATTTTCTTGGACTAACTCTACATTTCTTTTATCAGATGGCATTACTGTGAATCCATTGTATTATACAGACACAAAAGTGGTGGAAAATAATCAATCTATAAACTTGTGACAAAAACAGAACATTACAAACCACTTTCCTTAAAAGCATTCTCTACGTTTACAGCCATTAAACAAAACAAAAAGTGAGTTGGTCAAGCTGACCTTTTTTTCCCTCCATGAAATATTTATTGCCTCATTTTACTTGCAGAATATGAACATACTTAGCTGTTTTTTTCAGCTTCTGAAAGTAAAATAACATTTTCTGGCTGTTTGTAAAGTAAGTTTATTTTGCATTACTATGGTCTGGATCGTCAGCAAAATATCACAGAGTAATGAAAGAAATTTAATAGCTTTAAAACCAACTTTCATAAAGCAGAATCACAACATGAAGCACCTTGAATTAGATTCAGGAAAAATGCACCTGAAGAGTTTCCATAGGAATCCAGAAATAAACATAGTTGCACAATGTGTTAACGAAAGACAGACAGATCCTGAAATTGCACTCAGATGAGATCCAGATATGCACTATCTTTCCTACTTATAGTACCCATTCCAGTGCAACTTTAGTCTCTATCAAAGACAGGATAGTATTTTAAGTTCTACTAATGCTATCCAATTTCACCCAGTAAATAGAGATGAGGGTTTTATGCTTCATTGGACGTAATCAGTTCTGCCTTCTATTTCACACCAAAATATCCCATTAGAGATTAAAGCAGAGAGAGGGAGGAAATATTTTCCTTACCACTCTTACAACCACTCTATTGTGTAACCAAGAACAGAGAGTTCACAAGAATAAAAAAACAAAGCAGTGTGTACGGATCTCTAATCCAGAGTAAGGTATTCCTGTGATTGAGGGAAGACTCTTGTTTACAGAATAGATATTAGTCAAATGCTACTAGGAAAACAAGGCATTGAGTAAAGAACCATGACTCAGGACCCACAAGTGGAGACTGAAATCACTGGCCTATAAAAATCATCCTTCACTGCTACACATACCAGCATTAAGTTAAGAGATTCAGCTAAGGGCCTGAGAATAACTTTTCATTAAAGTGATTCACTTTACCCATGACAACGAAAAGGAGAAAGGAGACTTGTGGATTGTCTGAAGGGAGGAAAGAATTACAGTTTCTTCTTTGAAATTTAGTTTGGAATCCTTAGAGTATTTTTGTTACTTAAACAACAACAACAACAAAAACATCAATTAAAAAATATAAAAGTGTTTTTTAAAAGTGTCTGCTTGTTTTGTAGTTATTATTTTGTTCACATGCCAGCCTACGTCTGGGCATGTACACATGGAACTGTAAGTGGGTGTTGGAATGCCAGCTGATAAAAGGAGGCTTTAAAAAGAGATTGAAATGAAAGTAGGTTAGGTGGCCAAAAGAAAAGAGGAAACTATGCCAACTGTCGTGTGATACTTGGATAAAAATATTGAGTAGCAACTTGGAGAAGGTATTCTGAAATTAAAAATGCTGTTTTGGGATATATTTGTCAGAACATGTAGCATTTACTTCTCCGTGAAACAGTAGACAATGAAGTTCATTTAATGAATCTTTATGTCCTAAATAGATTGTGAATCAAAGTGTGCAACAAACACCTTGTAAAATGTTGCTGTATAAAGATAACTACACAGGATAAGGGTATATAGATAAATACATAGATAGATACATAGAATAAGGAAATAAGAATACACGTGTTCAGTCTGTTTTCCAAGAACTGGGAGGGGGAGTGGGTGAATTGTTTTTTTGTTTGTTTGTTTGCTTGTTTGTTTGTTTTTCATTAATAACTATTTCTACTGCAAATACATGAAAATATACAAAATCAGCGAGGAGAGAATTTACGTACAAAGTTAGTACATTTCCACCTACATTTCCATTATTAAAGGTGTCTTTAGTACAGGAATTCTGAGATATGTAATTATTGAAATATAGTTCAATTCATTAGGCAAGACCCTATATGGCAGTATTATATATCACAGAGCTAGAGATATGGTGGAAAACTTATGCATAAAACAGAAGTTGAACAGATCTCAGTGTTGTGTTCTTTCTTGCAGTAGCAGAGGGTCTCAAAAGCAAATAGTGCCATATTGATTTCCCTTTGATAGTGTTGATCTCATTTGAAAAATTTCACTGGTGCCATAGTGAGGATCTTCTAGTGATTTGAATAATAGTGTAGCTTCTGTAGACCTTTACTAGAGGAGGTATTTAGTGATAGAAGAAGAAAGAGACAATCCAAGAGATGGGGTTGGAACTAGATGATCTTTAAGGTCCTTTCCAACCCAAGCTGTTCTATGTTTGTATGATTCTGTGATTCTGTGTTTATTTGCACCCTTCCTCCTCTATAAAAGAACATTTTCTCTTCCTGCAGTTAGGCATATTGATTTATTTCTCTGTTCTTTTACTGTATAGGCTGAAGAGCAAGTACAGACCTCTATGGGTAAGTGGGACTCACTTAACTTTAGGTATTTAAAAATTAGGCACACAAATTTTACTTTAATAGTGGAAAGAGGAACAAACATATCAGATTGGAGATTCATCTAACTTTCCTTGGGCACATACATGTATTTGAACATAAAATGATCCTCTAGGAATTTTCTTTCTAATGAATAATGATAAATTGAAACTCAAGTTCTTAAATGTTACAGATAAATTTTAATTACTATGCTAGGAAACAAACAAACAAACAAACAAAACTCCTTCAATAACTTCTATACTAACTTACACTGACTTTCTGCCTCCTAATACACAGCTGATAAAGCCTTCAGATCATTTGCCAATGGAGATACTATTTTTAGAGCTATCCTTTCAGTAGAATGGAAGAAGGTGTGAGAATGAGAGAAATCTGCAAGCTACACAGAGTTTGAACCACCAAACTGATAGAAGACCAGGAGTAGTGAAATCAGCATGACTAAGTAGTCACTTCAGAAGGAAAGCCGGTTATCTGTATTATTAATAGACTTCATATGCTCTTTATGGAAATGTAACTAATGAAAATATGACATTAAATAAATTATACTTATAACAAATAGGTTATAATTTTTATTTATTTATTTATTTATTTATTAAGATGTTAAAATTAAATCTTGCTGTCTATTGTAAATGCAGTCAAAAAGATCTCAATATATACAGTACAACTGATTTCGTAATCAGGAAGGTTAACTTAGCAGGAGAAGAAATTAGAAAAATGCATTCATATACTTATTTTTCAGCTTCAGAGAAGTTTTGGCCATCCTTCCCTTGTATTCTCAAAAAAGACAATTAAAAATCTACCACAATCAAACTGCATCTTAAATTTACTAGTCAGGAGAAACAAAAACTGAAGGTCCTTGGAAATATGCTGAAGATTATACATTCTGATAACTATCAGTATAACCAAAACAGCAGTGACAAAGAGAAGTTTCCTCTCTGGAAAACAGCACAACCTAGACAAGATGCAACTAAGTAGATTGTACTGAAATTGGGCTATCATACACAACATTTACGAGTAGCAAAAATTTAGCTTTAAATCTCAAAACTTTGAGATTGCATTTTACTATTTTAGCACATTAAGACTGTGTTTTATGAGTTCTTCTGTAACTTTATTTCCAATGTTATAATCAGTAAGTAAACTTTGTATTTTACTGTACAGCTGTTTGTTTCATTTTAAACTTGTCTGTTTTTTAAAGTGAACCTGGAAATGACTAATAACTCTGGCATCCTTTTTACATCCACAGAGGTAAACAATGCAAACTTTTTTTTTTTCTTTTTTGCTGGGTACCTGAAAACCACATTAGGTGTGTTATATATTTCCTGCAAAGCCTCATTTTGCTTCAGATAGTTCCTAATATTTGCTCTAGGTATAGAAGAGACGTTTTCTACAGTGCACTTCTACAAGTCATGCAGATACAGCCTGTGATGTCCTGAAATATCCATAGACTTTTAAGGAACTGAGAGCTAGCTAAGAGATTAAAATGGTCTAGAAGGAAAGAGTTCTGGATTGCATGTAAGAATTTGAAGAAATATTATAAAAAGGAGGTCAAAGCCAAGGTTAAAAAACAAACAAACAAAGAAATAAAACACTAGAAGAAAGAAAAAAAAAAAAAAACACAACAACAACAAAAAAAACCACAAATTTTATAAAATTAAAACATATGGAACAAGCAGCTTGACAATAAACATAAAACAACCACATAGGTAGGGAGAATAACTGTAGAATCTGATTATTAGAAGATACTATCAAAAGAAGATTCACTGCAAGTAGCTTAGCACAAATGGCTTCCTTTGGAAAACAAAACAAACAAACAAACAAACAAACAAAAATCCACAAAGCTAAGGAGGTGTTTTGGTTTTCATTCTTATCAACTTTTCCTAAAAACTTAAGAGATTGAAGCATTAAATAGTTATTTCATGACACAGATTTTTAGATTTAGATTTTAGATTTAGAAAAAACAAGTACATATTCTTCGTGAAATCAAAAATGTTATCTTTTGAAAACTGACTTGTGGAACTGGCCAGGATTAACATGTAAGGAATATATCAGGCACAAAGAGGCTTTTGTACAGATTTTCCAGGTAGTAGTTCTAGCCAGGACTGATATCTCTACTGTAAGTGGTAAATTAGTTTTCACCAGAAATGACATCACTCTTAGAATTATAAGATCACAGAATATCTTAGATTCAAGAAAAAATCTTTGGAGGCTACCTAGCCCACCTCCTGCTCAAAATACATCTAATTAGATCATGGTACTCCAGTCTATGCAAATTGAGTCTTGAACACATTCAAGGACATAGATCTTATGATCTCTGAATAACCTATTCCAGTATTTGAGTATTTAATAAGTATCAAATATGATTTGATATTTATCATTTGCTCTCTTTTTTTTTTTTTTTTAACATCTAATTGGAATTTCCATTTTTAAATTTCAGTTCACTTGAGTTCATTTTTTTGCTCGTCCTAC
>NW_028180688.1:0-10010 GCF_964211825.1 Aythya ferina
GAGAAATTAAACAGTACCAGAGAAAACTGAAAAGTCCCAGACACTTTATCCCAAGACTTTTGGCCCATGCTGACATGAGGTCACCCAAACAATTCTTGGGTACAGTTTAACAGCATGGGCCAGTTACTATTTCCAACCAGGGACCACTTTCAATAGATGTCTGTTAGGTTGTCAATAGGTTGTCTGAATGGAAAAAACCTGCTTTGGACCCACAGGGAGTCTAACCAAGACTTTTCCATGTCAGTCCATTACACTGTCTTTTCCTTAGTGGTAAAAGACTACCATCATTCCACTACAGACAACTAAAGACTTTGCTTAATTGCTTCTAATTCTTTTCCTGCTAATAGACAAATAGTCTCCAAAATAAATATCTTAAAAACATCAAGGAAATTTTGAGCACAGAAATAGCTGTTCTCTAAAGCAAAAAGCAAAACAAATACCTACAAGTAATGGAGGACTCAGAAAAAAATCTAAAAGAAATGGCTACATTGTAATATAAATGTGATAAATACATGTAAATTTTATGTACTACTGCAATAAATACTGATAAGGATGCAAGATCTAAGATATTTAAGAATCACAGAATCACAGAATCACAGAATTTTCTAGGTTGGAAGAGACCTCAAGGTCATCGAGTCCAACCTCCAACCTAACGCTAACGCTAACAGCCTGCATGTATTTGAAATGGAAGAGTAATAAAATATTATTAAACTATTAATTGCACTTTATTTATTCTAAGGGGATGTTAAATACCTGGTGTGCTCAATACCTGAATAAACATCTTGAACACTCAAAGAAATGTACTGAGAGCAGTAACAAATTTAGTGATCATTTCAGTGTTATAGTTTTGGTTCCATCTGTTTATTTTCTTCCCTATGTAGTTGTTCTTTTAGTTATTTAAAAATGTTAAACTTCTAATTAAATTTAGTCACTTCAAACATGTACAAAATTATCCTCTCTATCTGTCTCTATTAAAGCAGCAGAGTATCAGTGGCTATCTTAATTCTTTTTCAATTGTTTATTTAAACAAGCACCACAGATTTTATTTAAAACACAGAGACCTTCCAATGGCAGAGTTTTGTGTTTGGGATGGAGAAGGAAACACACTGTTGTTAGACTCTGCTCAAATTAATAAAAACCCATTTGATCACACAGCCAGCAGAACACAGCAATCTCCCCTGCAAACTACATTGCTATGGCAGCCACCCAGCTCTTTCAGAAACCCCTTCCTGTATTTGCTGTCAGGATGATGCACAACAGTGGGGTAACAAATGCTAGAGCAGGGGCCCTTCATGGCAGGGCTTTATCAACAGCTCCATCTCTCTAACTCAAGATTGCTCCAGGTTTAGGGACTCTAGGTCATCCATAGTAGAGTAAACAGAGCACCTACAGTACACTTTGCAAAGTAATGGACTTGAGCATTATTGTGCTGTACTGTACTGTTTAATTGTTAGCAGGTTTCCTAGCACAGATTTGGCTCATGCCATGCCAGTCACTCAGTGTTAGCTTGGAAAATAACAGTGAAAAAGGATTCACCACGGGATTACTACCAAGAAGCAGATTAGATGGATTTGCTCTGTTGTGATGAGGAAAAGATGTTAAACACACATATGTAATCCTAACCACAATCTTAGGAACAGAGAACAATCGCTGCCATGCTGTCCTCTAGCTTACATGTAGCTCTATGCTTACAGCAGTAGTAGATGGACAAGATGGAAGAAGACTCATTTCAAAAAGCAAAAGTTTTGTTTATGGTATTTTTATGGTTGATACATGCAGCTCCATTCACCAGCTTGCTGCTGTCCTCATGTCAAAGTCTCTGGTTGTTAATCTAAGCATATATTCCTAAGGATGTGCTGGTCACATATACAGAAAAGTAACCAGACAGCCAACAATCATAGCTTTGTATATAGGTACAATGTAACAGGAGAACAGGTACTTCCATTGCTTCAGACCATTGTTTTAATATACCACTGAATGATATGTCCAGATGCAGCATTACAACAAATGCCAGCATTCATCATGAGTATCCAAAATAATGCTTCCAGTGGTTGACGTATCCTTCTACATAAAGGCACAAAGATAATGTGAGACTGGTAGAAAGAGTGGACCACTCAAGACTGTTGAGGAGAGCAGGTAAACAGCCACACATGCCAAAACTCCTGTGCTATAAAAAATCTCTACCAAAAGTCAAAGACAGAAAGGGAGAGAGAACTGACCATCAGATTCCTTTCATGCCCATTGCACAAGACAGGGATAAGTTCTGATGTGTCTGACTGAGTGGACAGGAGCATTCAATGCCACTGTAAAACTTTAAGCTTACCACATGGTAAGCTTCTAGATCTGTGCATTATATGTTTATTTATCAAAGTGTTACATTGCCAGCATCTGTCCCCTTCAGCCGCTCTTCAACTTTTCAGACTATAGCTTACTTAACCACTGCGGTTCAAAGAAAAGAAAAGAAAAAGAAAAAGAAAAAGAAAAAGAAAAAGAAAAAGAAAAAGAAAAAGAAAAAGAAAAAGAAAAAGAAAAAGAAAAAGAAAAAGAAAAGAAAAAGAAAAAGAAAAAGAAAAAGAAAAAGAAAAAGAAAAAGAAAAAGAAAAAGAAAAAGAAAAAGAAAAGAAAAGAAAAAGAAGAAGAAAAAGAAAAGAAGAAGAAAAAGAAAGAAGAAGAAGAAAAGAAAAAGAAGAAGAAAAGAAAAAGAAAAAGAAAAAGAAAAAGAAAAAGAAAAAGAAAAAGAAAAAGAAAAAGAAAAAGAAAAAGAAAAGGAAAAGGAAAAGGAAAAGGAAAAGGAAAAGGAAAAGGAAAAGGAAAAGGAAAAGGAAAAGGAAAAGGAAAAGGAAAAGGAAAAGGAAAAGGAAAAGGAAAAGGAAAAGGAAAAGGAAAAGGAAAAGGAAAAGGAAAAGGAAAAGGAAAAGGAAAAGGGAAAAGAAAAGAAAAAGAAAAGAAAAGAAAAAGAAAAAGAAAAAGAAAAAGAAAAAGAAAAAGAAAAAGAAAAAGAAAAAGAAAAAGAAAAAGAAAAAGAAAAGAAAAGGAAAAAGAAAAGAAGAAAAAGAAAAAGAAAAAGAAAAAGAAAAAGAAAAAGAAAAAGAAAAAGAAAAAGAAAAAGAAAAAGAAAAAGAAAAAGAAAAAGAAAAAGAAAAAGAAAAAGAAAAAGAAAAAGAAAAAGAAAAAGAAAAAGAAAAAGAAAAAGAAAAAGAAAAAGAAAAAGAAAAAGAAAAAGAAAAAGAAAAAGAAAAAGAAAAAGAAAAAGAAAAAGAAAAAGAAAAAGAAAAAGAAAAAGAAAAAGAAAAAGAAAAAGAAAAAGACTTTTATAAAGGTAAGCCCCACGTGAATTGGTCTGGTTTTATTTTATCCTTTTGCTCCCTGTTATAGAACTTCTTGGATGAATAAATAATGCTTTGTTTTGAAGATGTTATCTTGGAATCACTTTAATCAACCACTGTCATGATCTCCCACCTAGGTCTAGTGGGATAACAGATAGAAGGAGTTGTGAGAGCAAAGCTAGGCATGCTTTGCAGACAAACTTGATCTCACTTTGTGTATACGCTGTGGGGATATATGCTCTCACCATCCATGCCCTGAGCTGCATAACTGCTCTGGTCCAGGCCTGAGCTCCAGCTCTTTTCTCAGGCTTATTTCCTCAGCCACACAAACCCAGACTGTCTGCTGGTGGTGGTGTGAAACATGGGCAAAAAACAGCTGGGATCTGCATCCAGAAGAGCTCACTGTCATATCTTGGTCATGACTGGGCCACATGCTTTGGCTCAAATAGAGTGAATATAGCAAAATCTGCCCTGAAAGAGATGCTCTTAGAAACCTCTAAGAGGAGTGTGAAATGTGTTCCAATTTTTGCTGTGATATGTGCTGTTTCAGGTAACTGTAAAGAATGGAGTTTCTAGGTGATAGGTGTCAATGAAATTTTAAGTGAACAAATTTATAATGGTCTGATTCAAAATTCATAAGTTTGTTATATGAAAGTTATCTCACAGTAATTATTCACAAATTCAACTATAACTACCTCTCAAGTCTACAATGCACAACAGCCCATTCAATTGTTTTTGTTCAGTGTTTAGTGTGATAAAAGTCAGTACGAAAACCGAGAAACCATTGAGAAACCATTACTGAAATTGCATTATTAGCCATTGGAAGGGGGCTGTTCTGGATTTGAATATGGTCTATAATCCACAGAACATTCCACTTATGCGTGTCCTATGGCAGTCAGCATTCCTCTGTCCTACTGACAATGTGCTGACAGGCAGCACTCACTCTTTTCTGTCCTGCTTCTTTGAGACTGACTTCTGGGTGCAGGGACATGGTTCATCCTACAGAATTTCCAGAGCCAAGGGAAATATCAATTGTCTCTCTGTGGATGTGCATTCTAAACACTGTGCTAATGCCTTCAAGCTCTAGCAAAAAGTTCAAATAGCATTCTTGGAAAGATGAAGAAAGTAAAAATTCAGAGGCAGGGCCAGGACCAGGGACCCTGAGCTGGACTTCCAGGTCCAGTCCAGGGCAGAAGGAAGAGAATGAGGTAGAACTTTCTCCAGTAAGTTCATTCACTCCATGGAAAGGTGGAGGGTAGGGAGAAAAAAATAAGGAAAAGTTAGGAGTGTTGTTTTTTGAAATTACTGTGGGGCATAAGAGGAGGACTTCACCCAAGATCTGCTTTGATCTTGTGAATAAGATTCCATCTCTAAAGTTTTCTACTTATACTTCTGCCAGGTTTGAACAGAAGAAGATAGTTTGTTCAAGGATGAGACCATACATCTCCTCCAGCATTCTTTGCTGGCAGTACTCCCAATCCCAACAACTTTCACCAAGGAAGGTCTAAAAAAGAAAATAAAAAATACAGCAAGTGTAAGGACTAGTGGCATTGAGATTCTCTGAGGCTTGAGAAGCAAGACTAGTTTGGCTATTTTCATGTGTGTGGGTACACGCAGGGTAAGAGAGTGAGAACTATAGGATGATAAGGTTAGCCCCAACTATTTCAAAATGTCACTGCTGCAGTAGGGTAGACATAGTTTAAGAGTACTAGAAGTGGGTACACCTCAGAGTTGTATCCCTATTCCACATAGGACCAGATCTGACTAGGCTGGCACTTGAGGAAGACTGCTTTACTACAGCAGACAATGTTTAGGTTAATGTTATTGAATATTATACAGCTGAGAAATATTGAATTAAATATATATATATATTACAGTTCATAGCTGTTACAATTAGAAATATGGCATGGATACCTATGAATACACAGTATAGAAATTTACTGTTGATTCTTTGAGTAAGACAAGCAACAGATTTGATCAGCTCCATGGCCTAGATGATGTATTAATATTATTTTAATTGCTGTTTAATTTGGTTCATAGTCACGGACCACAAGCCATTTATACCAGTCACTATAAAAACACTGAACAAAATGCTGTTCCAAAACACCTACAATTTAAGGATAAAACAAATCATAACAGACAGACAGTTGTGACAGTGATTCAAAAAAGGATCAAAAAGCCACACAGATGGTAGATGTGAAGTAATTTTGTCTCAATACAATCTCCATACAATCCTAGTTCTGTTCAATACAAGAACTGAAACATACGATTTATAACTGTCTGGGTGTTATTCTGAGCATCACTTATCATGTTGGATGTTTTGTTCAATCTCTTTTTACAACCTGCCATGTTCCATAGAGTGGGATGCTTCAAAACCAGCTCTGTCTTTTCCCTTGAAAAGGCATAATTTCAGGAATCCCCATATTTTGACCAGGAGCTGGTTCTAAAAAAAGATAGTAAAACCAAGAAGACCTTAACCTTTTCTTTCTGAAACCAACATATCACAGAATCACAGAATCACAGAATTTTCTAGGTTGGAAGAGACCTCAAGGTCATCGAGTCCAACCTCCAACCTAACGCTAACAGCCCTCCACTAAACCATATCCCTAAGCTGTACATCTAAGCGTCTTTTGAAGACTTCCAGGGATGGTGACTCCACCACTTCCCTGGGCAGCCTGTTCCAATGCCTCACAACCCTTTCTGTAAAGAAGTTCTTCCTAACATCTAACCTAAAACTCCCCTGGCTCAACTTAAGCCCATTCCCCCTCGTCCTGTCACCAGGCACGTGGGAGAACAGGCCAACCCCCACCTCTCTACAGCCTCCTTTAAGGTATCTGTAAAGAGCAATAAGGTCACCCCTGAGCCTCCTCTTCTCCAGGCTGAACAAGCCCAGCTCCCTCAGCCGCTCCTCGTAGGACTTGTTCTCCAGGCCCCTCACCAGCTTCGTCGCCCTTCTCTGCACCCGCTCAAGCACCTCCATGTCCTTCTTGTAGCGAGGGGCCCAAAACTGAACACAGTACTCGAGGTGCGGCCTCACCAGAGCTGAGTACAGGGGGACGATCACCTCCCTAGCCCTGCTGGTCACGCTGTTCCTAATACAAGCCAGGATGCCGTTGGCCTTCTTGGCCACCTGAGCACACTGCTGGCTCATATACAGCCGACTGTCCACCATCACTCCCAGGTCCTTCTCTGCCTGGCAGCTTTCCAACCATTCCTCTCCCAGCCTGTAGCTCTGCTTGGGGTTATTGCGCCCCAGGTGCAGGACCCGGCACTTGGCCTTGTTAAACTTCATGCAGTTGACCTCAGCCCATCGGTCCAGCCTATCCAGATCCTCCTGCAGAGCTTTCCTACCCTCAAGCAGATCGACACACGCACCTAACTTGGTGTCATCTGCGAACTTACTGAGGGTGCACTCGATGCCCTCGTCCAGATCATCGATGAAGATATTAAAGAGGACCGGCCCCAGCACCGAGCCCTGGGGGACGCCACTAGTGACTGGCCTCCAACTGGACTTGGCTCCATTCACCACGACTCTTTGGGCCCGGCTATCCAGCCAGTTTCTAACCCAACGAAGCGTGCGCCAGTCCAAGCCAAGAGCAGCCAGTTTCTTGAGGAGAATGCTGTGGGAGACGGTGTCAAAAGCCTTGCTGAAGTCAAGGTAGACCACATCCACAGCCTTTCCCTCATCCACCCAGCGCGTCACTCTGTCATAGAAGGAGATCAGGTTCGTCAGGCATGACCTGCCTTTCATAAAGCCATGCTGACTGGGCCTGATCGCCTGCTTCCCCTGCAAGTGCTGCATGATGACTCTCAGGAGGATCTGCTCCATGAGCTTTCCTGGCACTGAGGTCAAACTGACAGGCCTGTAGTTTCCTGGGTCTGCCCTCCGGCCCTTCTTGTAGATGGGCGTCACGTGGGCGTCACGTTTGCTAGCCGCCAGTCGATTGGGACCTCCCCCGATAGCCAGGACTGTTGATAAATGATGGACAGTGGCTTGGCCAGCTCCTCTGCCAGTTCCCTCAGTACCCTTGGGTGGATCCCATCTGGCCCCATCGACTTGTGCACATCTAAGTGCCGTAGTAGGTCACCAACCAGTTCTTCATGGATAATGAGGGCCACATCCTGCTCCCCATCCCCTTCCACCAGCTCAGGGTACTGGGTATCCAGAGAACATCCGGTATTGCCGCTAAAGACTGAGGCAAAGAAGGCATTGAGCACCTCCGCCTTTTCCTCATCTCTTGTAACTAAGTTTCCCCCCGCATCCAGTAAAGGATGGAGATTCTCCTTAGTCCTCCTTTTTGTGTTGATGTATTTATAGAAACGTTTTTTGTTATCTTTAACGGCAGTAGCCAGATTGAGCTCCAGATGAGCTTTGGCCTTCCTAATTTTGTCCCTGCACAGCCTCGCTACTTCTTTAAAGTCCTCCTTAGTGGCCTGCCCACTTTTCCAAAGCTTATAAACCCTCTTTTTCCTCCTAAGATCAAGCCACAATTCTCTGTTGAGCCAGGCCGGTCTTCTTCCCCGCCAGCTCGTCTTTGGGCACGTGGGAACAGACCGTTCCTGCGCCATTAAGACTTCCCTCTTGAAGAGCGCCCAGCCTTCCTGGACCCCTCTGCCCTTCAGAACCGCCTCCCAAGGGACTCCACCAACCAATGTCCTGAGCAGCTCAAAGTCAGCCCTCCGAAAGTCCAATACAGCGGTTTTACTGGTCCCCTTCCTGACCTCGCCATGGTTTAGAAAATTGGTTTAGAAAAGTTTAAAAGTAATTACTGAAAGGCAGTGCTGCCAAAAATTATCTATCCATTAAGGTTAGAGAGGGAGAAGGGGTTAGAAATTAATTTGATAAGACTTGAGTTCTGACCAAGAGTCATTCTTGGGAGCTAGCTGCCACTTTAATTACATAAAAATCAGAAAGCGTTTAAAAATTAGAGATAGACTCTTGTTATAGTTTTTAATTAAAAAAAAAAAAAAAATTCAAAGTGTAAATATAACACATTGACATACTCAGCAATATTTTACTGCTCTGTTATGAGCTGCTCTGTTATGAGCTATTTCCAGAACCATCTTGTTTTAGACTATCTATAGCCATTCATCTGCAACTTTTCTTCAAGAGCATGAGACAATAACCAGATCTCTTTAGATAGCTTTTTTACTTATTTGTCATATTCTTGCCCTTGAAAGTATGTTGACAGAAACAGCCAACTTAAATTACAGTTTTTGAAAGTATCACATAAGAATTCATGTTACTTGTTAATAAAATAGAAGATCTGGATCTTTTCCAAATCCCTGAAGTAGTCTGCTACTAAATAAAATGGGCCAGGGTCCATTTCCTGGCTTTTCGGCAAAGTGCACATTATGCCTTGAGCTCTCCTTTCCCTCCTCAGAGGGTAGAGATGGTGGCCTACCCTGCACCCACAGCATGTCAACTGTGTGCTAATAAATAAATGATATGATCAATCATGTGCCAGCTCTCAAATTTGTCCCCTGGACTTGTTTATTTTTCTGATATCGTTCATCCAAATATATATATATTACCTAAAAAAAGGTAAGAGGGAGGGAAAAAGAATATTACAGAAGACTTCAAATTTGAGGCAACATTTTAGTCAAATGAGCCAAAAGCTAATCTTCCTACAGCCTTATTCTTACCTCAACCAGTGCAATCTAGCCTTTTCAAAATTAAACAAGACATCAGAGGTCTGCCTTTAAAGTACATTGTTGTAAATAACATTTTTTCACATTAACAGCATTTCACTAGACCTCACACTTAAAAACAAGTATACAGAAGCAGAGAGAGAAAAAAGTGCAAGATATAGAGCTATGAAGTGATAATAAAACCAGCCCAGCTAGTTCCTGACATGATCATGTCTCTTCAGGTGTCACAGTCGATCAAAATTTCACCGGATTTCTGCTTTGAACTTCATAGCTGTCACTGGAAGCTTTCAGAAATCAGAAGGCTGGTAAAATATTGCATCACCTTCTGCTCATGCGTGCATTGTCTCCACATCATCTTAGACTGGGATTCAATTCCCTATAGTCATTTTGCCATTTTCTTGTATAAGCTGAATGTTAAAACTATTTCACATAGAACCCGGACATAGTAAAGTGGCACAAATTGTTACCCATAGGGCCATCGGACACGTTAGTTCAAATTAAAATTCAACCAGCATGAAACCAAATTAAGTGTGGAGCTTCATACACTGACTGCACATGTCTAATGTCACCACTGATTTACTTATACATACTATCAATATATACAGTCAATATATGAGAAGTGGGAAAATGTTTGGAAACAGATTGATTTGCAAGTTTGATGGTACTCCATTTACTTAGACATGAACAAACTGTAATATGATAAACATGCATATGTCCAGCGTTGATTAGTTCCCCATAGTTGCTTTGATCCATTTTCCACTCAGGTCCATGGGAATCTTTCCACTTTCTTCAAATGCAGTTGCCTCACACACTCAATAAAAAGTATACTGCACTGAACAGCAGTGGCTCTCCTTGTAAAAAAAATGCTAAAGGATTTGCACGCAAGGAAATATGGGCATAAGATGTCCTGCAAGCACGTTGACAAGATATTTTCAATGAGAAATGAGAAACTACATAAACTGCAAACCACATTTAGTAATTGGGAGACACAGGGATTCAAATTTACAAAGTAAACCGCACTACCTGTTGCAC
>NW_028180687.1:0-9808 GCF_964211825.1 Aythya ferina
GGTGCAAAAAAATCGGGGAGGGGGGCCCTAAATAAGAGGGGTGCCTTAAAGAGGGGATCCTTAAATAAAGGGGGGGGGCACAGAAAATTGTGGGGGGGTTACAGAAGATGGGGGGGGCACAGGAAATTGGGGGGGTGCAAAAAAATCAGGGAGGGGGGACCCTGAGTAAGAGGGGTGCCTTAAAGAAGGGATCCTTAAATAAAGGGAGGGGCACAGAAAATTGTGGGGGGGGGGGTTTACAGGAAATTAGGGGGGCGCAGGAAATTGGGGGGGGGCAGAGGAAGTGGGGGGGGTGCAAAAAATCGGGGAGGGGGGAGAGAAAGTGGGGGAGGGGGGAGAGAAAGTGGGGGAGGGGGGGCCCTGAGTAAGAGGGGTGCCTTAAAGAGGGGATCCTTAAATAAAGGGGGGGGCACAGAAAATTGTGGGGGGGGGTTACAGAAGATGGGGGGGGCACAGGAAATTGGGGGGGGGACAGAGGAAGTGGGGGGGTGCAAAAAAATGGGGGAGGGGGCGGAAAAAGGGGGAGGGGGGGCCCTGAGTAAGAGGGGTGCCTTAAAGAGGGATCCTTAAATAAAGGGGGGGGCACAGAAAATTGTGGGGGGGGGGTTACGGGAAATTAGGGGGGCGCAGGAAATTGGGGGGGTGCAAAAAAATGGGGGAGGGGGCGGAGAAAGTGGGGGAGGGGGGACCTAAATAAGAGGGGTGTGTTGAAGGGGGGAGGTTTAAATGAGGGGGGGGCACAGGAAATTGGGGGGGGTTATGGAAAATTGGGGGGGGTTACAGAAAGCGGGGGGGGGCACAGGAAATTGGGGGGGGGGCTAAATAAGAGGGATACCTGAAAGAAGAGGGACCTTTAAATGAGGGGGGGGTCCCACAAATAATGGGGGGGGTCTTAAATAAAGGGGGTCCTGTAAATTAAGGGGGGGTCCCCGGTAAATAAAGGGGGGGTCCTGCAAATAAAGGGGGCCCCCAAAAATAAGGGGGGGGTCCAGAAATGAGGGGGGGTGCTTAAATTAAGGGGGGGGGGAGTCCTACAAGCAAGGGAGGGGTCCCGCAAATAAAGGAGGGGGGGTCCTGTAAATAAAGGGGGGGTCCCACAAATAAAGGGGGGGTACAGAAACGAAGGGGGGGTCCCAAAATTAAGGCCCCCCCCCTCCAGCACTCACTTGGGTCATGGGGGGCCGGCGGCTGCCACTGCGGGTAGGTGTTGCCCCATCCCTGGGGGGGGTACTGGTGCGGGGGGGGGCCTCCGGGGCTGCCGGGGGGGGCACAGGAGGAGGTGAGGAGGGGGCTGCGCGCCCCCCCCACCCTTCCAGCCCCCCCCCCCCAGCCCGATACTCACTGCGGGGGGGCTCCGGGGGGGCCCTGGTTGAAGGGCCCGGGGTTGAAGGGTCCCATGGGGCCAGCGGGACCCGGCGGCCCCCCAGGTCCCGGCCCCGGCCCCACCGGGCAAAGCGGCCCCTGGGGGGGGGAAGAAAAGGAATTAACCCCCCCGAAATGCTTCAGAGGGGGGGGGTAGAGGGTTTTTTAGCGGGGGGGGGCACCTCGATCTTCTCCTCGATGAGCTGCTTGGCGTGGTCGATCTGCTGGGGGGAGCCGCGGATGACGAAGAGCTTGAAGTTGGGGTCGCCGTTGGGGGGCAGCTGCCGCGAGATCTCCACGAACGCCCCCGTCTGCTGGTTGATGGCCTTCACGTTCTCCCCCCCTGGGCCCCCCCCCGGGTTAATTCAGAACCCCCTTTTCTATTTTGGGGGGGTTTTGGGGTTTTTTTGGGGGTTTTGGGGGGGTTTTTGGGGGCTCACCTCGGCCGATGACCAAGCCGCACTTGTGCGTGGGGATGGAGAACGTCATCTCGCCCCCGGGGGGGCCCCAGCTCCCTGCCCCTCTCCCTCTCCCTCGCCCCCCCGGGGGCATTCCCGGGCCTGGGGGGCCGGGGGGGCCGCTCTACGGAGAGAAACGGAGGTGTGAGAGGTGAATTTTGGGGGGTGGGGGGGGGTTTTTTTCGTTGCCCCCCCCCCGGTGCCGTACCCGCAGGCTCTGCAGGAGGTCGTTGATGATGCGGGCGGCGTGCTCGCAGCGCTCGGGGGGGCCCATGATGTGCGCGATCTTTTCGGGGCCCGTGCCGTCATCTGGGGGAAAAAAAACAGGGGGGGGGTTAGCAGAGAGTCTAAAGAACCCCCCCACTGCGTTTTTGCCCCCCCCCCAAGTTGTTTTTTTTACCCCCCCCACCTTGCTTGAACTGTATCCGCACCCCGGCGTCGTTCTGGATCTTTTTGATCATTTCCCCGCTGCGCCCGATCACCACCCCCACCGAGTGCCGCGGCACCGGGACCTGCAACGGGACACGGGGGGGGCTTGTGAGCTTCGGGGGGGGCCCAAAAAGTGCCCCCCCACTTTGTAAAAACCCCCCCCCTCAGGGCCTCACGTCGATGCCGCCGCCGATGCGGGAGCCGTACTCGTTGCGGTCGCCGAAGCCGCCCTGGTCGCGCTCTCGTAGGATGTCCATCACCATCTCGCAGGCTTGCTGCGGGGGGGGGGGGCGTAAAATTAGGCTGGGGGGGGACAAAACGAGGCCTGGGGGGGTAAAAAAGGCGCGGGGGGGGCACCTGGACTTTGTAGGGGTCGCCGATGATGCGCAGGGGTTTGTCCACGTTGGTGTTTTGGGAACCGTCTTGGATCAGGATCATTTTGACGCCGGCTCGCTCCTACAAGGAGGGGGGGGGAAAACGAGGTGTAAAACAACGAGGGGGGGGGTTAAAAAAGGCCCCCCCCGTGGATTGGGGGGGGTCAGGGGGGGTTTAGACCTGGAGCTGCTTGATGGTTTCGCCGCCCTTGCCGATGACCAGCCCGGCCTTGCCGGCGGGGATCATGATCTCCTGCACCGTGCCGTTCTGCCCGTTGGCCGTGTCGTGGAACTGCCCCGGCGGCCCCCCCCGGCCCCGCGACACGATGTCGTCCAGCAGCAGCTTGGCTTTCCTTCGGGGGGGGGGCACGGAAAGGTTTTGGGGGGGTTTGGAGGGGTTTTAGGGGGTTTTTGGGGGGTTTTGGGTACTCACTGCACGGCTTCGGGGGAGCCCGTCAGCGACACGCTGCGCTCCGGCAGGCCGCCGCTGTCTGTGGGGAATGGGGGGGTCAGGGGGGGGCAAAAAAAAAAAATAGGGGCTCAAGGACCCCCCCGCATCGTTTTTGGGGAAGAAATGAGGGTTTTGGGGCACCCCCGGGTTATATTTGGGGGATAAGAAGGGATGGGGACCCCCCCCGATCCCCTTCGATGAACCAGAGGGGCCCAAACCCACACTGAGAGCAAAAAGGGGGGGGCAAATCCCAAAAAGGGGGGTCCCAAACCCCAAAATGAGGATAAAAGGCGGCCCCCAAGCCCGAAATGAGGACAAAAAGGGTTTTTTTGGGGGCGCTTGACCAAAAATTAGTGGTTTTTGCCCCCCCTACCTGGGGAGATCTGTACTTTGCAGCCCGAGTCCTGCTGGATCTTGTTGATCTGCTCCCCCCCACGGCCGATAACTGCAGGGTAAAAATTAAGGGGGGGGGATTTTTTTAAGCGGGGGGGCACCCTCCTGGGCCCCCCAACCCCTAAAACCCCCCAGAGCCCCCAAAATTCCCCCAAAACCCCCCCAAAACCCCCCCCAGACTCACTGAGCCCCACCATCCCGTCAGGGACGCGGTACTCCTCCGTCACCGTCGACCTGGGGGGGGCACAGACACAAGAAGGGGGGGGGCGTGAGGGCCCCCAAACCCCCCCCCGGTAATTTTTAACCCCCCCCCCGGTGATTTTTGGCCCCCCCAAACTCACCTGGGAGGGGGGTGCATGGGCCCCAGCTGAGCCGGGAGCGCTGCGGAGGGAAGCGAGCCCCCCGTGAGGGTGGGGGGCCGCCGGCCGCGCTCGGCCGGGGGGGGGGGCACGCCGGGGGGGTCCCCCCCAACCCCTCCTCGTTCCGGGGGGGCCACGGAGGTCGGCGGCCCCCCCCGCGGGCCGTACTCACAGTCCCCCTGCGCCGCCAGCTTCTTGCTCTCGGGCTGGTCTGCGGGGAGAAAAATTGGGGGGGGGGGGGGATAAAAAAAAAACAAAAAAAAAAAAAGGGGGGGGGCACAGAGCACAGAGGGGTGTTACCCCCCCCTAAAAAAAAAAAGGGGGGTGGACGTAAAGGGCCCCCCCGTGAGGAAAAGGGGGGCCCCGACCCCCCCGGCCCCACCTCCGTCCTCCAGCTGCCGCTTCTGCCCCCCCCCGAAGGTGAAGTCTGGGGGGGGGGCGCTGTTGGTCGCCGCCGGGCCCGCGTCGCCCCCGATCTTCGCCGCGATCTGTGGGGGGGGGGCACCCCAAAAATTGATTGAGACACCCCCCCCAGGGCACAAAACAGGGGGCCCCAAATCCGGGGGGGAGGGAAGTTTTGGTTTTTTTTTTTGGGGGGGGGGCACAGAAAATGTTACGGGGGGGCACAGAATTTGGGGGGCGGGGCAAAATGTCATGGGGGGGGGCTGAAATGTTCTGGAGGGGGGGTCCCAAATGGTAGGGACCCCCATAAGGCCCTTGGGGGGGCCCAAAATGTCACTGGGGGGGGTCCAAAATGGGAGGGGGCCCCCAAAATGTCCTGGGGGGGGCAAAATATCATTGGGGGGGGCACAAACACCCATGGGGGGGGCCTAAAATATCACTGGGGGGGCCAAAACCTCACAGGAAACCCTAAAACCTTATGGGGGGGGCAAAATGTCACTTGGGGGGGGGGGGGCACAAAACCTCGGGGGGGGGCCCCAAACCCGCCACCAGCCCCAGAGCACAACGGGCACCCCAAAAAGCTCCCCCCCGAGACCCCCCCCGACCCCAAAGGGCCCCCCCCACGGCCTCAGGAGTCCCCCAACGGCCCCAAAACAATCCCAGAGCGGCCCCCCCAGCCCAAAACCAGCCCCATGACCCCCCCAGGAGCCCCCCCAGCCCCCAACAGCCCCCCCCAGCCGCCCAAACAGCCCCATGACCCCCCCAGGGCCCCCCCATAGCCCCTTAACGCTCCCATGACCCCCCCCCCACTGTACCCCAAACCCCAAAATCTGCCCCCCCCCCCCTCCACAGCAGCCCCCAAAAGGGCCCCAAAACCCTAAAGGGACCCCAAAGCTGCCCCCCAGCCCCCCCAGGAGCCCCCCCCGGGCACCGTGACCCCCCCAAGACCCCCCCCAGCCCCCCCCATAACGCCTCTCTGAGCCCCCCCCCGCAGTGCTGACCCCACAGCCGGCCCCCATCCCCCCAAAGAGCCCCCCCAAACCCCCCCCCGCAGCCCCAAAGCCCCCCCCCCACCGGTTACCGGGACTGGGTTTGGGGTTACTTGGGGTCAATTCGGGGCCCCCCCCACCAATAACCGGGGGTAGGGGTGGGTTTGGGGGCACTGGGGGTCAATTCGGGCCCCCCCCCCGCCGGTAAGCGAGGTCATGGGGGGGGGGTTGGGGTTACTGGGGGTCAACTTGAGCCCCCCCCCCCGCCGGTAACCGGGGGTAGGGGTGGATTTAAGGGCACTGGGGGTCAAATTTGGGCCCCCCCCCGCCGGTAACCGGGGACATGGGGTGGGTTTGGGCCCCCCCCACCAGTGCCGGTACTGGGGATGGGTCTGGGGGCACTGGGGGTCAATGGGAGCCCCCCCCTCACCTGTAACCGGGGGTAGGGACGGGTTTGGGGTTACTGGGGGTCAACTTAGGGTGCCCCCCCCGCCTGTACCGGTACCGGGGCTGGGTTTGGGGGCACAGGGGGTCAATGGGAGCCCCCCCCGCGCCGGTAACCGGGGGTAGGGACGGGTTTGGGGTTACCGGGGGTCAATTCGGGCCCCCCCGCCGCTTACCGGGGCTGGGTTTGGGGGCACTGGGGGTCAATTTGGGGTCCCCCCCCCGCCGGTACCGGTACTGGGACTGGGTTTGGGGTTACCGGGGGTCAAATTCGGGCCCCCCCCCGCCGGTAACCGAGAGCAGGAGTGCGTTTGGGGGCACTGGGGGCCAAATTCGGGCCCCCCCCTCGCCGGTAACCGGGGGTAGGGGTGGATTTAGGGGCACTGGGGGCCAATTTGGGGTCCCCCCCCCGCCGGTACCGGGACAGGAGCTGGGTTCGGGGTTACTGGGGGTCAAATTCGGCCCCCCCCTCACCAGTAACCGGGGGTAGGGACGGGTCTGGGGTTACTGCGGGTCAAGTCCAGCCCCCCCACACCCCGGTACCCGGGACAGGGGCTGAGTTTCCCCCCCCCCACCCCCCCTCCGGTGCCCCCCCCCCGCGCTCCTCACCTGCCGGGCCCGCTGCACGGCGTCTGCGAACGCGTCCTTCCGGATCCCCCCGGCCGGGCCCCCCCCGCCTCCTCCTGCCCCTCCGCCCCCCCGGGGGCTCCTCCGGGGCCTGGCCCCGCTCCCACCCCCCCGCCCCCCACCCCCCCCCGCCTCCGCCGCCGCCGCCGCCTCCTCCTCCTCCTCCTCCTCCCCCCCCCACAACCCCCGGAGCTCCCCCGGAGCCGGGGCCCGGGGGCGGAGGGGGCCCCCCCGAGGCCGGGCCGGCGGCCGAGGCCCCCCCGGGAGGGCCGGGGGCCGGGGGGGGCCCCGCGGGGCTGAACTCGGACATGGCGGCGGCGGCGGCGCGGGCGCGAGGCGGGAGCAGGCCGCGCTCTCCACACACCGCGCGCGGGGCACGCTGGGAGCGCCCCGCCGGGCCCGCCCCGCTTCTTCCCGGCGGGAGCCAATGGGGAAAGGGGGAAGCGGGGAGTGGCAGCGAGAAGGGCCAATGGGAGGAAGGGAGGAGAGGGGGGGAGGAGGGGAGGAGGGGTGAGTGGCGGCGGGGTGGGCCAATGGGAGGAGGGGGAGGGAGGGGGTGGGAGGGGGGTGGGAAGGGGAGCCAATGGGGTGGAGGGCGGGAGAGGAAGCGGATGGAGGGTGGGTGATGGACGGGGGGGTGGGCCAATGGGGGGAGGGAGACGGGTGTCCCGCCCCCAAGCGCGCAGCATTGGGGGGAGCGGAGCCTCACTGACGGCCCCCGGAGCCATTCGGGAGGCAGGCGGCAGCACGGCGGCCTGCTATTGGCGGGTGAGGCGGGGGGCGGGGCTCGCGGGGAATGACAGGCGCGGGAATCAATCGGCGGCAGCGAGCGCGGCGCCGGATTGGCGGGCGGCGGGGGCGGGGCCTGGCCGGCGGGGCGCAGGACGGGCCAATCAGAGCGCGGTCCGCCAGGCGCGCGCGGGATGATTGACAGCGGGCGGGCCAATCGCCGCGCGGGGGGGGAGGGAGACAGTGGGAGAGACTCGGCGTGACTGACAGCGCCCTGGGCCAATGAGCTTCGCGGACGCGTTTCGGAGGAAAAAAGCGGCCAATCAGCGGCGGGGCCTTTATTTGGGGGGTCCGGGGAGGCTTCGGGGGCCGGCGCTTCGGTGGGCGGGGCCTCGTCGGGGGGCGGTGCTTCGGGGGGAGGGGCCTCGTCGGGGGGCGGGGCCTCGTCGGGGGGGCGGGGCTGCAGCGTGACATAAAGGAGCAGGGCCAGGACCACGGTGACCAGCTGGGGGGGGGGGAGTGACGTCATGGGGTGTGTGACGTCATCACCCCCAATGACGTCAGCACTCCCCAGTGACGTCAGCCCCGCCCCCGTGACGTCACCTGCAGCACCGCCGCCACCGTGGCAGCCGCCCCCAGCTCCAGGCTGCGCTCCCGGACCAGGCCCAGCAGCTTCCGGTAACAGCCCTGGGGGCGGGGCGTAAAAGGGGGGGCGGGGCGTAAAAGGGGGGCGGGGGCGTAAAAGGGGGGGCGGGGCGTAAAAGGGGGGGCGGGGCGTAAAAGGGGGGGCGGGGCGTAAAAGGGGGGGCGGGGCGTAAAAGGGGGGCGGGGCGTAAAAGGGGGGCGGGGCGTAAAAGGGGGGGCGGGGCGTAAAAGGGGGGGCGGGGCGTAAAAGGGGGGGCGGGGCGTAAAAGGGGGGGCGGGGCGTAAAAGGGGGGCGGGGCAACCAGGGAGTACCCAGGGGGGAGGGGTACAGGGGGGGGTACCTGGGGTGGGGGTGGGGCACATGGAGGGGGAGGGGCGTCATGGGGGGGGGCACCCCGGGGGGGAGGGGCATAAGGGGGGGGGCACCTGGGGGGCGTCATGGGGGGTTTGGGGGTTCTGGGGGGGTCACTTTGGGGCTTGGGGGGGCTGTGGGGGTCCTGGGGGGGGCTTGGGGGGTTATTTTGGGGCTGGGGGGGTCACATTGGGGGTTGGGGGGGGTCATTTGGGGGTTCAGGAGGTTTTGGGGAGGGTCCATTTGGGGCTGGGGGGGTTCGTTTTTTGGGGGGGGGGTCACATAGGGGTTGGAGGGTCCGGGGGGGGTCATTTTGGGGTTCTGGGGGGGGTTCAGGGGGGTCATTTTGGGGTTCAGGAGTTTTTGGGGGGGGCCGTTTGGGGGCGGGGGGGGTCACATTGGGGTTGGAGGGTTCGGGGGGGTCATTTTTGGGTTCTGGGGGGGTCCGTTTTTTTTGGGGGGGGGGGTCACCTGCTGGTGCACGAGCTCGGGCTGGGGGCTGCGCCCGTCGCAGGCGGGGGGGGCCGGGGGCGGCAGCAGCTGCGGGGGTGGCGCGCCCCGACAGCGCCTGGAACGCCGAACCCCCAAAATCCCCGGGACCCCGAACCCCGCAGCACTGCAGCTGGGGGGGGGGGGGGGGGCACGCTGGGGGGGGGGGCACACCGACCTCCCCCCCCCCCCCCCCCAAGGACACACAGAGCCCCCCCCGGATACACTGAGGCCCCCCGGGCACGCCAAGCCCCCCCCGGGACTCCCCCAAACCCTCTCAGGACGACCCCCCCAGACCCCCCCGGGACCCCCCCATCACTCTCAGGTCCCTTATGGCCCCCCTCAGGACCCCCAGACCCTCTCAGGACCCCCCAGAGCCGCCCCAGAGCCCTTCAGGCCCTCCCTTGAAGCCCCCCAGGACCCCAGCCCCCCCTTAGGACCCCCATGGCCCCCCCAGAACTCCCCAAACCCCCCAGGACCCCCCAAACCCCTTCAGCACCCCCCCCAAACTCCCCCCAGGACCCCCTCAGGACCCCTGGGACCCCCAGAGCCCCCCCTCAGAACACCCCAACCCCCCTCAGGACCCCCCCCAGGACCCCCTGCCCCCCCCCAGCACTCCCCAACCCCCCCAGGACCCCCCCGTGACCCCCCTGACCCCTTCAGCACCCCCTGAACTCCCCCCAGAACCCCTCCAGGACCCATATAACCCCCCCAAGACCCCCCCAGGACCCCCCCAGGCCCCCCCAGGACCCCCATGCCCCCCCCAGCACTCCCCAACCCCCCCAGGACCCCCCTGACCCCTTCAGCACCCCTGAACTCCCCCAAAACCCCTCCAGGACCCACATAACCCCCCCAGGACCCCCTCAGGCCCCCCCCAGGACCCCCATGCCCCCCCCCAGCACTCCCCAACCCCCCAGGACCCCCCCGTGACCTCCCCTGACCCCTTCAGCGCCCCCCCAAACTCCCCCTAGGACCCCTCCAGGACCCACATAACCCCCCCAGGACCCCCTCAGGCCCCCCCCAGGACCCCCCCCGACCCCCCCCCGTGCCCCCCCACCTTGCTCATGACGGTGTCCCAGGCCTTGGTGACGGCCCCCCCCCGGCTGGTGCCGTACTGCCAGCGCAGCGCCCGCAGCGCCCGGTCCAGCACCAGGCTACGAGCCTTGGGGGGGGGGGGGGAAATTAAGGGGGGGGGTCACCGGGTGTCACCACCCCCCCCCCCCACCTCAGGACCCCCCCCCCCACTCACAAAGGCCCGGTAGTCGTACAGGAAGGTGCCACGGCCACCTCCACCACCAGCAGCAG